>NW_009932458.1:17636-21707 GCF_000696875.1 Nestor notabilis | reverse complement strand
AGTGAGGGCAGGTCGGCGCGTCATCAGGAGACACACAAAAGCCAGCTCCTTTGCAACGCTCTCCTCCCATCTCCACCGACTGTAGCACGGTGGTCCCTCTTCTCCTTCCCCACCCCTTCTGCTTCCCCCTCTCCGACCTCCGACCCTGCTCTCACTCCAAGCATAGCTTCACCAGGTTGGCCTGGACCTTGGCTTGGTCCACAGCATCCAGGAGGTTCTTGGCATCCACAGCCAGGGTGTGGGAGGCTGTCAGCATCTGCCGCTTGCACTCCTCATTCAGCGAGGTGATAGCGTTCTGCTGTGCCAGGCGCATCTTGTTAATGAGGTCAGCCAAGTCCTTGTTGAGCAGCTTCTGGGTCCCCTCGATCTGACCATGACATGAAGGGGTTACAGACAGGGGTGCCACCAGCACATGACCCCACACCAGACCCCTTTCCCTCCTCCCTAGACTTACCTCAGTGCGGGAGGCAGCAGGCAGAACAGGCAGGATCTCATCAACACTGCCGATCAGCTTCCGCAGGGACAGGCCCACATTCTGCCAAGGATCCCAAGGAAGAGCAAGACATATTGATCACTCCCAATATTGACCCAAGGACCCCAAGGAAGAGCAAGACATATTGGTAACTCCAAATATTAACCCAAGGACCCAATGGAGGAGCACCACATGTTGGAAACCCTCCCATCATTGACCCAAGGATCCAAAGGAGGAGTTGGGAATATTGGAAATGCTCCTTCCTATATATGCAAGACCTTCCTGGGTGGGAACCACTTGGTGGGAACCACTCAGCAGACTCATCCCCAGCTCCCTCCCCTATTCCCCACAGAAGACCTGGTGTTGTCCCCTCCTTGTCCTCCCTACCTTCACCACAAGGATGTACCCCTCTGGGGGCAGGAGGCTGATCTCATTCTTCAGCTGCAGCACGGCCCGCACCAGGTCCATGACATTGCTGTACACCATGTCATCTGTGCGGTCCAGGTTGGCAGTGGGGGCCGGGTGGATGGACTGCTGTGGAGCAGGGATACAATGGGATCACACGGAGCGAGGGGGCAAGGAGGGAAAGACCAACACCTATGGGGAGCACTGGCCAGACCCATCCACCTCCCACCCGCCACCCTGATGGAGCCTCAGGTAGTCAGAATAAGTCCCATCCTGCAGATGCAGGGGGATGATGGAGGTGGAGGAGACAGAATAAGGCTGTAGAGATGGAGGAGGAGGACCGGGACCATGGCGGCCCGATCCAGGGAGGTCTCACCTGTGCCCCGAGTCTTGGAGGCTTCTGGGGGGGGCCCGTGAATTCCGCTATGCCATCAGTAAGGGAAAGGAAGGAGAGTCACTCCAGCTGCTCCCACTGACATGTGGGCATGATGCAAGACCCCTGGGACCTGTGCCACATCCCATGCCACCCTGCAGCAGCATGTCCTGAACACTTTGACCCACCCCTGCTGTGTCACTTCGCTGCAGGGTCAGACACTCTGGACTCTCATGCCTGGGACAGGCAGACCCTCCCCCCCACCCAGGGCAGGCAAAGCTGCTCCCCATGATCTGGGATCTCTTTCATGGAGGATCCCAAAGCTGGGAGGGATACAGCCCTGAGGCTCAGTATAGGGCTCCCCACTTGCAGCCCCAAAGCGGGTGCTCCTGAGTGGGCAGCCCCACATCCCATGCATCTGTGGGCACTCACTGTAATCCATCTCCTTCTCCGGGAGCAGCTGTTGGGGGAAGAAACAGCAAATAAGAGGCACAAAGTCCTGGCTGGAGGCATCACCATCCCATCCCGGGGCTTCTGGTGAGGAGCTCCACACCACCAGTGCCTCCCCCCCATTAACATGTTCAGATTCATTTTTCCAGTGCAAAGGGAACATATATAAATATTAATGATCCTTCCATGCCAAAGCAAATGAGTATCCCCAGACACCCCTAAAAGAAGGAGCCCCTGCACCCAAATGCACCCCAACCTGGCTTCTCCAGGGATGGCACTACTCACCAGAGGAGTGTTGTTGTTCATAAACACCGTTGGGTCCTGCAAAGGGGGAGAAGCTTTGTGAGAGATGAGGAAAAAAGGGATTTTCCTGATTTCTGTGTGGCTCATGGAACACATCACAGGAACACATCTCTGCAGGGTCTGGGAATGTGGGAGGGGAAGGGGGTTTATGCCTATCACTGGTCCCATCTCCATCCCACCCCATCACCCCTATCTGCTCCCCGCCTGCTCCTGGGACACCAGAAACTCAAACTGCTGCTCAAAACCCCTCGAAGCTTAATTCAAGGAGCCGTTTGCAGCTGCTCAGGGCAGAGGGGAGCTGGGCTTTGCTTTATCAACTGTGCAAGTCAATTGAATAAAGATTTTCAACCTCCTTCCAGGCCTGTTTCACCACAAGCTGATGTATTAGTCACGTTAGCTATCTTCAGTCCTGATTTCAAAAGCATTATGAAATCTCATTAAGGCATGATTGAATGCATTTAAAAGTTGCCCAAGTCTCAAAATACCCATTTTGAAATGAAGCAGCTCCATGATATTTTTAACAGGGGTGCAAGAGGTTTGGCTGCTGGAGGAGTTGTTCCTCCAAGAAAAACTGTATTTTCCAGCCATGAAGAGCAACCTCATTGCCTGCAGTGGCTTTTCAGCCACCTTCATGAGGGTGCAAGAGCCAGGATCCCCAGCTCGAGGCCACTCACCAGGGACTTCTCCTCCTGCCGCAGCCACTGGTAGTCCTCCACCATCTGCTTCTGCTGCTTGTCCAGGACCTGGCGCATCTTGAGCCTCTCCATCTCCCAGAGCTTCTGCGCCTCCTCCCTGCTGCTGGGACGGAGGAAGTCTTCCTCCTGGTGTGCAGAGACTGTGGTGACAAGGGTCTCAAGGAGCCAGGGCCCCCCACCCCTCAATTTTGGCACAGGAGCCAGAGCCCCACTCTGTGCATGCAAGCCATGCACCAGACCCCAACAGCCACGAACACCCCAACCAAATCTGGGGAGCACTTGCATTTCCAGTAGGGAGAGGAAACCCCATCCCAACCACCCTGGGAGCAGCTCATCATTCCCATGGCATAGAGGCACTCAGCAATGTGGCTGTCTCAGCATGCTGGGCAGAGCGTTGTAGGATGTGACCCAACACCCAGCTTATTCAGGGCTAGAGTAACCAAGCTCAGGCTGCAAACCACCAGTGGCACTTCAGGTGACAACACTGAGCACCAGCAGCTGACCCAAAGCCCCAAGGAGTGGCAGCCACCTATCCCCTGCTTGTTTTTGGGGACACCATGCCAGCTGCTCATCCACCAACATGCCTGCACCAGGATGTGCATGCAAACATGCATGGCACGGAGCTGGAGACACCCTGGAGCCCTTCACAGGCTCGATCCCTCCAGCCCACAAACATCACCCATGGGGTGACACGATTTGTCCTTCCTACAGCCAGATCAGAAGCAACATAGAGCTTGAAGCACTGGAGGCAGCAGCACGAAGCAGCGCATGGTGCAGCAAGCATCCTTCCTGCAAGATCCCCGGCGTGCCTGGGATGAGGCTACCCAGGACCGGGATATCCTCTGGATGCTGCTGAGTGGGGGGATCCCTCTCTTACCCTCATGCTGTGGCGCTTGAAGACGTTGTGGCGATTGAGTGGTGGGGTGTGCAGGGAGTTGGCTGGAGACTGGTACTCGATGGGGCTGGTGAGCGTAGGGGAGCTGGCACACAGACCCTCGGGCACCTGCAGGCGGGCAGCGGGAAGTGCAGGCACAAAACAAGGCCACGGAGGGTTAGGTTAGCGCAGACAGACAGACGGACAGAGCAGACAACGTGGGGGACAGCAGCTTTGGAATCAGGAGCAGCCTCTGCCCTCAGGCCCATCTGTGCAGCAGGGATCAGGACCTTCCTCCCCACTCAGCTCTTCAGTGCACTGAGCATGAGTTTGAGACCTACTGCACTGCTGCTGGATCCTTGCCCAACCTCAGAGAGCACCCAAAATAGTTCATAGAATCACAGAATAGTTTGGGTTGGAAGGGACCCCAAAGCTCATCTAGTTCCACCCCACTGCCATAGGCAGGGACACCTTCCACTAGAGAAGGTTGCTCCACACA
>NW_009932458.1:4085-17615 GCF_000696875.1 Nestor notabilis | reverse complement strand
GCCTTGACCACTGCCGGGGATGGGGCAGCCACAGCTTCTCTGGACAACCTGTGCCAGCACCTCAGCACCCTCACAGGGAAGAACTTCTTCCTGAGATCTCATCTCAATCTCCCCTCTGTCAGGTTAAAGCCATTCCCCCTTGTCCTGTCCCTACAGGCCCTTGTCAAAAGCCCCTCTTCAGATTTCTTGTGAGCCCCTTTAGGCACTGGAAGCTGCTCTAATAGTCTCCCTGAAGCCTTCTCTTCTCCAGGCAGAAGAAGCTCAGCTCTCTCAGCCTGTCTCCATAACAGAGGTGCTCCAACCTTGGAGCATCTTCATTGCCCTTCTCTGGACTCCCTCTTGAGGGCTTCACCCTAATGCTCCAGGGACCAGCAGTGGCCCTTGCAGAGGCCAGACTCAGCCCAGGTAACACTAGAGAGCAGCAAACCTCCTCTCTTCACAGCCCTATGTGCAAACAGGCCGATGCTAAGCCTGCAAACCCCCCTTCCCTGGGGTGAAAGCGTCTCTTTCAGTTTCAAGGGGTGGACAAAACAAGGGTCACGCAGGGCAGGGCTGAGCCCTGAGCAGTGCAGTGTCCTGCTGGCAAGGTGGCAGGAGGCACCTGGTGGTGGTGCAGAGTACCTTGGATCCCCCAAAGCCATGAGCCCCTGAGGCCTTGATATCCAGGCAGGGTTTTCTGGCATTAACCCCCTTGTCAAGTCCCAGCAGGATGCTTTGGCCATGACACCTTACCTGGAACTGCAACTTGGGAGCCAGGAGATTGCTCTGGGGTGGTGGCTTGTACCTGGGTCTGCTGGGCTGTGGGGAGCAGAGGAGGGAGAAATGCGTGGTGGGCGCGAGCCCAAGGAGGTCCCTCTTCTGCAGCACCCACCAGCAGTCAAGGCAGGGAGATGAACCTGCCTGCATGGGCTCTGCCCTCACCTTCGGAGGTGGCTCCTGGAAGGATGGTGGCTCCATGATTTTGGGAGGCCTGTGGCGGTTGTTCCTCTCCTGCTCCTTGGCCAGCTCCTTCTCCATCAAGTAAATGTCACTGCACAGAGCAAGATGAAGGGAGACAGAACCCAGAGGGTGCTTCGCCACATGTCCCATACCCCAGAGAATGGGGATGCTTGAGATGGATGGGCCATGGAAAACATGAGGGAGCAAGGAGGGATGGGAAGAGTGAAGGGAAAGGACTGGGAGGATGTAGCTTGGTCCTGGCCAGCCACACCAGCAACACTGGGAAAAGGCGGGGGAGGATGTGTCTGGGCCCGGCCCAGCCACACCAGCAACACTGGCTGGCCCCTATGGCATGTGGGGTCAGGACTCCCCTGCAAGTCCCCTCCCTGGGAAGCAAAGTGTTTCCATTTCAGGCCAGGCACCACGACCAGCCCCCAATGCAGGTGGGCTCAAATGTTCCCAAATAGTCCTTTGAGTTCAGGCTTGGCCAGAAAACTCCAGACTTAAAATCTTGCCCAGCTTCATTTACACCTTCACCCACTTGTCCACTTCCCCATCTAACCATGGCCCATCATCAGTTCCCTGCCTTCCTGCTCACCTCAAGCTGCAAACCAAATCTTTGAACTTGGGCCTTTCACTGGGGTCGTAGTCCCAGCAGCGTGTCATGAGTGTGTAGAGGACGGGTGGGCAGAGGTCGGGTTTGGGCAGGCGGTCGCCCCTCTCCAGCACCCCGATCACATCCTTGTTCTCCAGCCAGAAGAAGGGCTGCTTGCCATAGCTGAGGATCTCCCACATGCACACGGCTGTAGGAACAACATGAGCAACCTCAAATGATGCTGAAGCTACCAGCCAGGGCAGCAGCCCCTCGCTTGCACTTCTGGGGACCTGGTGACAGTGCCATGCTTTGTTGTGTGACTCAAGGTCATTTGGCTACTTGGCCATCCTGTTAGGGATGGACAGACGGACAGATACCAGAGGCTGAGGGATGGGCAGATAGGCAGCAGGATGGATATTTTCAGGGAGTAGAGTTTAACTCAGCCCCACAACGTTCTGAATTCACTGGGGGAGGAGGAAGCACCTAATGATGGTTGAGCTGGAGGAAGCTCTGCCCCAGGAGCCCTTTCTGCAAAGGCAAGGCTGGGATAACCCCCCAGATCCAGAGGAGGACTTGTCCCTGTGCAGTAAGACAATGTCACAGGAGGTGGATAAAGCCCAGGACCTCGCTCCATCCCTATCCCACTCCATCCCTGTCCCAGCCACAAACCAAACATCCAGACGTCGCTGGCTGTTGTGAAGCGTCGGAAGTTGATGGACTCGGGGGACATCCACTTGATGGGGAGGCGGGTGACAGATGCTGGAGGGAGAGACAAGAGGGTGACCATGCTCAGAGCAGGAGGGCAGGATAGGGAAGCCAGGTCTCACCATGGTCTCTGCCTCAGCCCCTTCCCACCACCCTGTCCTGCTGTTGCAGGGAGCTCCACTGATTTCTAAACTGTCTGGAGAAATCCCTGCTCTATCCTCACAGGGCTGGAACAAGCTCCAACTCCATCACACAGCTCTTACCTTTATAATACTCCTCGTCCTCAATGTACCTGGAGAGCCCGAAGTCTCCCAGCTTCACACATTCTGGGGAGGCCACCAGGACGTTCCTCACGGCAATATCCCTGCAAGGAGAGAGACCCTTGGCTGGGGAGAAGGGATGGAGAAGGAGAGCTCACACCTGGACAATCAGCTCACCTGGCTGCAAAAAGAGTCTGCAACAAAGGATGCTGCCAGCCTCAGCCTCTGCCTGCTCCTGCTCCCCACCTGCCTGTCCCCACATGGCCCCTGCCTTTCCCTGCCTATGCCAGTATCTGTCCCAGCTCCTTTTCCCTCCTGCCTTACCTGTGCACGCAGTTAATGGCCTCCAGGTAGGCCAGAGCTTTGCTGATCTGCAACGCGTAGAGGATGAGCACGGGCACGGCGAGGCAGTGCTTGTTCTGCTCCAGGTATTGCCCCAGCTGCAATGGGACAAGCACGGGGCTCAGGGACTGAGCAGGGGCAGGAAGGGTGGCAGGGGGACAGGATGGTTTTCCAGCAGCAGAGCAGAGCAGAGCCCTGCTCACCTCTCCATAGGGATAGAGCTCCATGATGATCCAGGTGGGCTCTTCTTCCGCGATGCCAATGAGCTTCACGATATGGGGATGGTCCAGCTTCTTCATCAGCACTGTGGAGAGACCACACCAGACACCCTGCAATGGAGGGACTCCCCTCTTCAGAAGCCCCAAAATCTGTCCTGGTGTGAAGGGGCAGGTCTCTGCCATGAACCTGGAGACAGAGCAGGAGGAAGTCCCAGCTATAGCCTAGTACATCCCCAAAGGGGTTGGGGCTCCTGGTTCCCAGCTCCCTAAGGATCTCCATCCAGGTAATGGATGCATCCAACTTTTCTCCCTGTCCCTGTAGCCATCCCTCCCATAAACCAGCTATTTTGGATAACAGCCCTGTCACAGGGGCTAGGGCATGGGCCACATCTCTTCTGCCCTGTGCTGCATTGCATCCCCAAGCAGGGACCAGGAGACGCCAGGGCAGGGTTCTGCCATCCTGTCTCTAACACCCCACCACTGCAGTGCTGCAAACATCACATTGGTCCTCTGCCCTGCTGTGTGAGCCCTGGTGGGGATCTGAGCAGGCTCTGTTCCCCACAGAGGGTGGCAGGATGCCTCAACGTACCCGCTTCACTCAGGAACTTGTCCTTGTTCTCCGGGCTGCAGTCCTTCTTGCAGGTCTTCACAGCCACATTGACCCGTTCCCCTTTCTGCAAGGAGAAGGAGGGGTAAGGGCTCCATTACCCCATTCCCCCGGCCATGGAGGGGGCAAGCAGGGCAGGGAGAGAGTAGGACACTCACTGGGGTGGTGTAGATCCCCTCATAGACCTCTCCAAAGAAGCCTTCTCCAAGGATTCTGCCCAATGTGACATCTTCCCGGGAGATCCCGTAGTGCTGGACTTCACGGACAGGGGAACAGGGCAGAAGTGGCAGTACCAGCATGCAGGAAGCTGCTTGTACCCTTGCCCATTCCACCCTCATGCTAAGTAGGAGATGATGGTGATCCCTGGGTACCAATCCTCCCATCACCCCTCAGCAAGGACCCACAGGTCCTGCCCCATGGCACATGGGGGGATCCCAGCTCCTTCAGCCCCTCATGGTGGTAGGGTGGGCAGTGCAGGCAAAGACAGGCAGTGCAGGCGGGGATGGGCTGGGAGGTTAGGGTGGGCAGGAGGAGGTGAAAGGGCTTGGATGAGATGGTGATGGGCAAAAGGGTACCCAGGGGGTTGGCACCTACCTCCAGACCTCGGTCTTGAGGACTCATCAGGGATTTCACAATAAATATCAGAGTCTGGGGCAAGAAGGAGGTTGCAGGCAGGGATTCAGGCAGCTCACCGGGCAGAGGGGTTCTTGCATCCCAAAGGGGTCCAACCACCTCACAGAGACCATGGCTTTTGGGATGACAGCCTGTCCCTCCCCTGGGATGCTCAGCTGCATCTCGACCCCCAGGCGAAGGGCTGGGGGTGTCCATCTCCACCAGACCCCCAAATCCCTGCACACCATTGTCCCACAGTCCTGCCTGCATCCCTTGGGCTGGTGGGAAGGGAGGAGAAGAGCCGAAAACTCACCCACGCTCATGCTGTCTGACAGTGTGGACTGCCTCTCCTCCAGGTGCCTGTGGGGCGGAAGGAGGTTGGGATGAGGGAGCAGGATGGGGAGCAGGACAAGATCCAAGCCCCACTCCCAGGCCAGGCGGTACTCACGGGGCTGGGATCTGTGGCAGGCTGATCCTCTTCTCCCGTTCTGTGGAGAAGACAACAGACAGTCACCTCCCAGCCACCCTCATCACAGCCTGGTGGGTGCTGGACGCCCCTGTAATGCCTCAACCACACATGCAGTGAGTTTGGTGGGTCTCGGCTGGTTGATGCTGTGGCCATGGAGAGAGTGGATGGGGGACAAAGGGTCGGTGTCCCCCAGGGTGCTCACCTCTCCTGGGGAAGATGATGAGGGAGGTTTCCAAGTCCCCTTGCAGCCGGCAGTAGCCATCGATGAGATCAGCCATGTTCTCTGCTTCAGCCAGAGAAGCTGTCTTGATAGCCAGGGACTAGGGAAGATGGTAGGGAAGGGGGACAGGTAAGCCCAGAGCTGGGGCAGGGGGATGCTGGGGTGGGGGAGAGTCTCTCTTCGGCCGAGGTTGGTGGCAGGACTCCTCTCAGTGGAAATGAAGCCATCCACCAAGTCCTGCCTGGTCCACAGGGATGTGATGCCACTCCATGGCACCAGGGCGTCCCCCATCCCAGCACCCTGGGCACCCCCCAATGCCTCCTCACCTGGGGGGTGCCACTGAGCCCCAGCTGCAGCACAGCCCGGCCCTCTTCCACACTGGAGCACTTGATGGACTTGATGTGCTTGAATTCGGCCAAGCACGTGGGCTGGGGAGAGGGACAGAGCCCCAGTGTTGACTTCAATCCAGTTTAAGAGCAGCCAACCCCACTCCCCAGACAGCACACAATGCATGCCCGTACCTTAGCCTCCTTGCTCGTCATCTGACGGATGCCCTTGGGCCCAATGACCAGGTCCACTGTGATGTTCCACCCTTGCTGGGGGTAGAAACAGAGGGAGGATGCAGATCTGGGTGGGAAGATACCAAAAGCCAGTTTCCCCCTAAACCTTTCTCAATGTGTGAGACACCTTGGGAAAAAAACACCATCCCAGAGGGACTTAGAGAGAGGATGGTTTGGAAAGGGGATGGTGGATGGTACAAGGCAAGGAGCCCAGTGCAGGTATTCTTCCTCCTCTTGGTCCCAAAGGGGTTCCCAGTGCTCCTGAGTTGCCACCTGCTCACCCCAAAGTAAACTTCAGGCACAGTCTTGGATCCCTGCATGTGGAAGGTCCCCAGAGCTCCCACCGCATCCCCCGCCCCTCTCAGCTCAAAGCATCCTTCAAAGGAAGTCTCCAGAGCCTCCCTATGCTCTGAGTTGGGGATGCCCAAGTCCCCATGCGAGTGTGGGGACCACAGCAGGGAGCAGCCCACAGCAGGGTATCTTTGTCTCCCCACCCCATTTCATTCAATCCCATTCCATTGATCCCATCCCTTCTGGCAGACTCACAATGAGCTCGCAGCGGTAGCTCTCCTGGTCAATGTTGGCGAAGCTGGCGAGGGTGTGGAGGAACTTGAGGATGCATTCCTCCTCCCGCAGCAGTGCGTACTGCTGGAAGGTCTGCTGGATCATCTTCCGGAACTGCTTGGGCTGCGGGCACAGTGGCCACTGGGAACACCGGGCACAGGCCGGGCACGCAGTGGGGATGTGGGGTGCAGAGGGTGCACATGGACACATGCACACACGCATGCACGCAGTCATATGCACACATGCATTTACCTGCAGATGTGAACCTGCATCCATGCACATCCACACGTGTGTGCAGGCCAGCCTGCCTCCATGTGTGTATGCTCCCTTACATGTACAGTGTGGGCAGATGAGCACATGCACATGTGTGTGTAAACATGGCCACATGTGTGCACGCGTACATACACATGCATATGTGTGTACAGGTGCACCATCACATGTGAGCACATGTGCCTGCATGCATGCAGAAGTATACATACACATGCACGCACATGCACCTTCACATGTGAGCAGACATGCCTAAAGAGGTGCACACATGGTGCACTCCTACACACAGTGCACAGTGCCTATACAGTGCACCTGTACAAATGCACTCCTATACACAGGAGCACACATGTCCCTGTGTGTGAATGCACAAGCAGATACATGCAAGTGCACAGATGTGTGCAAAGCTGCAGGAGTATGGGCAGACACACTCATATGCGTGCAATCCCACCCATGCAGGCTGATGTCCACACCTGGCTCCACATGTGCATGTATACACACATGCACATATATACACACATGCACATGGGTGCATGCAGATACACTGTCACATATGCGAGTACAACTGCATGTGTGCACAAGTGCGGGCAGATGCACACACATGTGCAAATCTGTGTGTGCACTTTGAAGTATGCACGAGCATCCCCAGCCAGCTCTGTGCATGCTCACCCACCCTGCAGCCATGCACCAGCCTGTATGTACCCACCCATTGTCCTCACCTTCAGGTTCTCCTGCATCTGTTTGGGGAAGAAGAGGTCCAGACCCACTTCCTTCCTGGGGAGCAGAAACCCATGCACATTAACAGCCCTGTGGGACCCCTGCTCCAAGTCTGCAGAGCACTGGGGGGGGATGCACCAAGGAAAGTGGGTGCTGAGGGGCAATGGGGTGCTCTCAGGGAGAAATCACCCCCATAGACCAGGGTGAAAGGTTCCCATCTCCCCTTCTGTGCACAGGGCAGATGGCTGTGGGAGGATGAGGAGATGCATGAGGGTGAGGAGCTGCAGGAGGGCGATGAAAGCCATCTGCAGATCCTCATCCCCTCAGGATAGGGTAGGGGATTTAGGGATAAGGGGGTTTCTGCTCAGCAGGACAAGCTGTGCCTACTCACTCCAGGAACTCGAAGTTGGATTTCTTATCCAGAGCATTCTGAGGCATGTCCTTATAAAATCTCCTGTGAGAAGGGAGGGACATCAGAGACCCACCTTGTGCTCACATCCCTCTGCCACATCCCCACATCATGGCAAAGAGAGATCTGGAAACTCCCTCTTCTCCTGCAAAACCCTCCACAGCCCTACTCCTGTGTCCTCCCCAGCCCTCCCACTGCAGGAGACAGTCCAGGACACACTAAGGTACGTACCTGAGCTCGAGGCAGCCCAGCTGCAGGGCCATGCCTTCGCTCACCTTGCTGGCGTAATTCTGCATGTACTCGCTCCGGAGCTGCCGAGGAGATGAGGGAGTCAGGAAGTGGAGGGGATGCTTCCAAAGGATGCTGGTAGCTATACTGGCAGGGGAGGCTCCCAAGGGATGACCACAGGGTCCATGCCCTCCTGCATCCCGCACTGGGATGCAGCAGGGACAGGAATGGGGTGAAGGGACTGGAACTGTCCATGAGATGCACAGATCTAACAAGTGGGATGGGACCACAGAGGGTGGGTGAAGGTAAATGGGCTACAAGGTCTTGAGACTCTTGGGAATTGTTTTTTTTGGGTTGGAGAGGAGGAAACACCCTCCTGGAGGTGGTGGGTGGGTCAGGGGGGGCTGAAGAGAAGACCTGGTTGGGGCTAGGAGACCCCCAGGGCCACCCCTGACCTGCTGGTAGAAGTAGAGCAAGGTGGTCCTGTCCTCTTTGAAGCACTCTATGAAATCCTCTGGCAGGTAGCGGATTTGGAGATCGTACCTGGCAACAGGAGAGCCCCCTGATGAGGACCATGCTGGAGGAGCTTTGCCTCTAAGGGGGCTCAGGTTTGGGGCCATGGAGAGGGACACCACCACCACGGGTCCTACCTCCACTCAGCCTCCAGGTGCAGGCACTCGTACTTCTCCTGCACCTCGCCCACTGTGAGGTCTGGGTGTAGCCAGTGGATCTCGTCCGACTTCACGTGCTTCAGCCGCAGCCCGTAGCACTCAGTCAGCTTGATGTCAGGCCCGATGCGGCCGCTCACCAGGATGGACCTGATCACCTCCTGGGGTGGAAAGGAGCAGGGCTGAGACTAAAACATCCCTCACCAGGCTTCGGAGGAGCTTTGGATAGCAGGAAAACAAGGAGGAAACACAGCACCACTGCAACAGAAATGTCCCTGGAGTGAAAACACAGCCCTGGGGCACAGCCACCTGCCCCAGCAGTCTCCGTGTGAAGCCTTCAAAGATGCCTCCTGCTTGATCTGCAAGATTCCACAGCCTGAATATAGAATCACAGAATGGTTTGGGTTGGAAGGGATCTTAAAGCTCATCTAGTACCAAGCCCCTGCCACTGGCCGGGATATCTTCCACTAGAGCAGGTTGCATCTCCCTTGGTGGACATCATCCCAGCAGCATCCAAGCACAGAGCCAACACTGGTCCCCACTGCCCACGCATCTTCCCCCAGCTGGGATGCCACAGGGTTCCAGGTACGAAGGGAGAGGAGCACATTTCCAGCCCAATGCCACCATGTCCGTGACGGAAAGGCACCAATATCACCTTCACTGTCCTCCCATCCCCATGTCTGCACAAGCAAAGGGCAGATGTTGGGTGCATAAGTCCCACTGGGGTGGGCAGAAGGACCTGGGCCCTGGCTCGCAGAAGAGCAAGAGGTGCTGCTGGCCGCAGAGCTGGGTGCTTTGGACTCCCCATGGCTGCCAGAGATGGCCAAATTTTCCCTTTGTCCTCCAGGTTTTGGTGCTTGTCAGACACAGGACTTAGGGGGCCACCAATGCCATGGGAAAGGGTTTGGAAGTGAGCTAGCTCTGATGCTGGGTGGAGAAAACAGCCCCCCATTCCCTGCCCCATCCAACCCCCTGCCCACGTACCCGGATCTCCGTTGTCACAGGGCACTTCACCAGCTTGAAGTTCTTGCCCATGTTGAAGCTGTTGCTATAGAAGCAGACCTTGAGGATGCGCATCTCCTCCTTGTCCATCTCCAGTGTCCCCATGCCTAGGGTGGCCTCCAGCGTCCCAGCCAGGCTGCGGGAGGAGCTGCTCCGTGGGCGACCCAGCGCCTCGGGGATGGTGGACATCCTCAGCACGCCTGGGGTGCTAGGAGCTGAGCATCCCTTCCCTGCGGGAGAGACCGTGGAGAGTCACCCGTGGGGTGGGGAAAGGGAAGGTGGGATGGGGACAGCAGGGACACCCCAGGGAGGGTAGGGAAGGAAAGTAACGGAGAGATGGAGATGGATAGAGACAGACAGAGAACGTAAAGAACAAGAGAGCATGACAAAGGGTATCCTTTCCACTGCGCCCCCCCGGCCACGCATGGCCACTACCACCACCAGGACCCCAAGGCCACATCCTCTGAGCCAAACCTTGTGTCCTTGTCACCTCCAGAGCAACAGAGGTGTCCCCATCACCTCTGGAGCAGCACCTCTGTGTCCCCAGCACCTCCACAGCTGTACCTCTGTTCCCCTGTCATCTCCAAAGCAGCACCTATGTGACCCCAGCACCTCCAGAGAAACACCTCGGTGTCCTTGACACCTCTAGAGCAATTCCTCTGTGTCCCCATCATCTCTAGAGCAGTATCTCTTTCTCCTCATCACCTCTAGAGCAACACTTCTGTCCCCTCATCACTCACCATTGTCTCCCCCACACACGAAACCTGGATGAAGGTTTTGGGCTGCAGCTTCCCAGCACAGGTAACTGCAGCTGCAGTTCAAAAATGTGACCTCCCAACCAAGCTGAATTTAGCAGAGAGCTTTGGAAAAAAACAGTAAAAATCACAACGGGCCAAGCAAGATAGTTCCCTTCTCCCCTGCAAGGATGATACTGATTTGTATTGATTTGCTTTTTTATTTTTAGAGGGATAAACCCTCTAAACCGTCAAAAATGTCATCTGAGCTAGAAGAGAAGAGGCTTGAGTTCTCCCTCTGCTGAGAATAATAATTAATGTGTTATGTGGGTCTTGGAAGATCCAAATGGATCCAAAACTTTCCTCTTCATGTGGCTTTTGGGTTGCAAGCTGGGAGGGCTGGCATGAAGGAGGGTTTGCTCTGGGTTGCTTTCTCCACCTCTCTGGACATGCACCTGGCTGAGGCCAGGAAAACTCAGCTCACATAACCCCCAAAGAGGAAAGGTATTTGTCTCACCAGCTTCCCAGGAATGCACAGGGTACTGCAGAGTGAACACCAGGCAGTGCAAACAGATGGATGGGACAAATCCAGGTTTGCAAAGAGCTGCTCCAAAGTGCTCTTTTTGGGGCATGAAATTAAAAAGAAAGGTGGAAGTTCACCCGTTAGGGTTGTTCTCAGCTGGAGCCCCACCTGAGCTCAGGCTTTGAGTTACTGATTAAACGGCTGAGAAGTTGTTTACAAACTGGAGCGTTGCAGCTCTCTGGTGTGTCATGCCAGGTCTGCAACACGGAAATGTCTCAGCATGGTCCTGGGATTCCTGGCAGGCCTGGAAGGAGTTTAAAGCCATTTCCCCTTGTCCTGTCCCTACAGGCCCTTGTCTAAAGCCCCCCTCCAGGTTTCTTATCAGCCCCTTTAGGCACTGGAAGCTGCTCTAAGGTCTCTGTGGAGCCTTCTCTTCTCCAGGCTGAACAAGCCCAGCTCTCTCAGCCTGACTCCACAGCAGAGGTGCTCCAGCCCTCGGAGCATCTTCATGGCCTCCTCTGGACTTGCTACAACAGCTCCACATCCTTCTTATGTTGTTGCCCCAGAGCTGGACACAGGACTGCAGGGAGGGGTCTCACCAGAGTGGAATAAAGGGGGAGAATCCCCTCCCTCAACCTGCTGGTTGATCAGAGCATCCTTCACCTCACATAGGGCAATGCACCCCAGCCTCAATGCCAGCTGCCTTGGCACTTGACCTCTGCAAAACCAAGTGATGACAGGGGAGTTGGCAAGAAAAACACACAGCAAGGAGCTCGTAGTAGGAAGAAGGCTGGCCACTAAGGTTTTCTCTCTCCGTTCCCCCATTTCCCCTTCCTTATTAGATTTGCACCATCATTTGCACAGTGCTTAGAGGCAGCTGCACTGTAATTACAGCCCGGCATGATCCTGCGCACTCACGGGATGCTGTGTGCTTTTTAAAGTGAGCTTCAGCTTTTTAAAGCATCTCTCCTGAGTCACTGGCCTAAAAATAAGCGTGGCGTAGCCACGGCACTTTCAGGTCTGTACAAAGGGGTTTGCTGATAGCAGTGCAACATGTGGATGCTGCAGACTTTGTTTTCCAGGTTTCTCCGAGGGAACAAGGAATGAAGCTTCGCATCTCCATGGCTGCGATGGAGCATCACTACGACAGCAATGGGATACTGGGATGTTAACGCTGGACCTGAGCAAAGCTCAGGCTAGCAGTGAGCCCAGCCACACTGATGATCACATGTAAGTGAGTTCATACACATTTCACACTGGGTTTGGGGGTTTGTTTCACAGCAGTGTCTCGGGCTGCACAGGGAGGACCATGCAGCAACCCACATCCTTTGCAAGAACACCTTGATGGTCAGCTCCCTGCAAGTGATGCTCTTTTTAGCCAGGACCATTCCTCATGCAGGCTGCAAGGGCTGGCTGAAGCAGGGACAACCAGAGCACCCCTCTCTCCCCATCCTGTCTCCAGCCATGCCGGTGAAGATGAGGCCATCCCTGCAAGCGATATCATGGATGCTCCATCCCTCAGTGATGCCAGCCCACAGACTACATCCACATTGCAGCTGCCCAGCATTGCAGTGTGCTAGACAAGTGTTTCCAGTTCAACCAGGCTCAATCAGCAACACGATCAAGCAAAACCAGCAGCTCCCCCATCCCAGCCCAGCAGCAAGCACCGAAACACTTCACTTTAGGCTTTTCTGCAGCTCTCGCTGCTCTGCAGAAGAGGCCAGTACCCAAAGAGCTTCTCCTCCTGGAAACATCCAAAATAAAGGTATTTCTGCTAAATAGCTAAAAAATGAACCCTGTGCCCTCTGGGTTTCAGAGGGGCCCTTCTGGGGGGTGGCAGGGTGGAATGATTGCCCAAGCCAGCCCTGAGAAGGGGGACCCCGGCTCTCAGCTGAGGAGGGGCAATGGCTGGCTTCAGAAGTGTGCTGGTATTTCTCAGGGCACACGGACCGAAAGTATTTTGCTTTGTCTCTTTTTCCCCACTTTCTGCTTTCTTTCTCCAGCCCCATTCCCACAACAAATCCCCTCACACTCTCGGTGAGCCCAAAGGGCTGGGACAAGGCATGGATGTCTCCTGTGTGTCCCTACCCCAATAAGTGATGCTGCTGGGGAGTGGGATGCTGGGAGCATCCCGCAGGGAGCATCCCTAACCATCACAGACAGAGATAGACAGGGCTGGCAGCAGCTGGCATGAGCAAGGGCATATCCTGCATCTCAGTGTCCCCTCAAGCCCAGCATGGACATGAGGGATGCCTCCATCCCTCAGCCAAGCACCCCACAGCCTCATAGGCTCTCCATGGGCCACAATGCCCATCCACAGTAAAGCCAGGCAGGCAGTGCCTGTATCCTGCCTGTTCCCTGCCTTCGCTGTGGCTCTGCAATGCCCAGGAGCACATCCTTGTGACCATTTGGCTGGAGGGGACGTGTCCCATATGGACGTGACCATACTCTGCCTCTCAGCTTTGGGGCTGGAGAAGAGACCGTGGCCACAACCCGAGCCCCTTGTGCCTTAACCCTCTGCCCACTCACCTCCCCTTTGGCATGGGGATGCTTCCCACGGGCCCCTGGCTCTGTCCCCAGCGGGCACAGTCCTGTCGGATGCATGGCGCAGCCCCAGCCAGGCACGTGGGGATGGAGGAGGCCATGAAATGAAACTGAGAGCTTGCACTGCTGCCACCGCCACCAACATCCCCTTCTGCAGCCTCTGCGTCCCCCCCAGCACCCTCCATTGTGGGTGACACCCCGAAAGGTCCCAGTGGCCGCTCAGAGCCACCTCCCATCCCACGCTCCAGCACAGCCCCGGACCAGGAAGTTTTTCCGGTCGCTCCCATGCCCTTGGAAAAGTTTGGTGCCGCGGGTGCTGCTTCCTCGGGCCCTGCCCAGACACATACCTG
>NW_009932458.1:2552-4007 GCF_000696875.1 Nestor notabilis | reverse complement strand
GAGTTTGCACGTGCTCAGACCTCATCCCGCCTCCCCGAGGCGCGGGTCTCGGTCCCACCACCGCGCCCCCTGGCACCCAGGCGATGGGGAGCGGGAGGTAAGGCAGCGCTTACAGCGAGGTATGCGTTTCCCCCGTCCCCACGCCGAGCCCGCGCTGACGGAGCTGGCGCTTCCTGCTGCGGCTGACAAGTGTGCACAGAGGCATTTGCATAACACCCGGCAGGCCGGGACACCAGGAGGCTGGGTGGTCCCAGAGCGGGGCGGTGGATGCAGGCAGCAGGCGGAGCTGGCACCTCGCATCCCCTTCCTCTGCAAAGCCCAAACCCTGGGTCCCACCGAGCAAAGCACAACCCCAAAGCGCCTGTGCCGAGGGGAATCCAATCCAAGAAGCAGGGGATGGGGTGACCTGTGACTTACCCCGACCACCAAGGAGGGTCTCAGCTGCCAGACCAGCCCATGGGCTCCATCACCCCTCACACCAGGACCCAGCACATCCCACTCCAAACCATGCTGCCCCTTCTTTTGGCAGCCACCAAGATGGATCCATCCAACAGCCCCAGGAGCAAACCTGTCGTGATTTACTGAACCCAGGACAAACCCGTTCATGGGGACTCCAGCCCAGCCTGAGTCACCCCAGGAAGCAGCATTCCTCAATGGCAGGGGACAGCTGAGGCAGGGCACAGCAGGCAGGGCTGCCTGCTCTGCCCCAGGCCCTTCCCTATCTATGCAGGTATTTAATGACTCATTACTTTATTACTTAGGTTCCCAGAGGAACAGAAATGCTCTCACCATGTTTGGCACCTACAGCATCGTGCTCCAGCCCTGCTTCGGCACCGGAATCAGCGAGTTTCCACCATGTTATTAGAAGCAGGGATGGATTCTCTCCAAGAGATCGCTGCAATGGTCCACCACACTCCCAGACTTATCTCTCATTCCCCTATCTACCCCAAACCTGCCGTGCCCAGGTCCCATCCATCACTTCAGCCCTGTCCCCAGCAGGCAGGGGGAGCAGGTTTTTCCCTCCCTGCTGCAGACCCTGGCTGACAACACAAAAATGCACCATATGGCCTCAGGGTGCTGCTGGGACCTCTGCAGTGGCTGGGAGCTGAGCTCGGGCCAGACATGAAACTGCCATGGGTGTAATGACACTGTTCTGCTTGCCCATGCCACAGCCTGCTTGACCGCAGCCCCACTCACTTCCATCCCTGTTCTCCACCAGTACTGGCACCTGTGGCATCTGCCCCCAACATAAGAAGGACATGGAGCAGTTGGAGTCCTGAGGAAGCCATGAAAATGCTTCAAGGGCTGGAGCACCTCTGCTCTGGAGACAGGCTGAGAGAGCTGGGCTTGTTCAGCCTGGAGAAGAGAAGGCTCCACAGAGACCTTAGAGCAGCTTCCAGTGCCTGAAGGAGCTGACAAGAAATCTAGAGAGGGGCTTTTGTCACAGGCCTGTAG
>NW_009932458.1:0-2384 GCF_000696875.1 Nestor notabilis | reverse complement strand
GGTCCCTGCCCATGGCAGGGGGTTGGAACTGGATGAGCTTTAAAGTCCCTTCCAACCCAAACCATTCTGTGATTCCGTGACTTCAGGGGATATGAGGATGGCAGCAGGGTGCATGGTCCAGAGGTGGGAGCTGGCTGGGGCACAGGGACAGTCCCATTGCCCCAGTTCCCAGCCCTGAGCAGGCAGCACTGGGGGAGGCTGGGGACGAGGACTCCTCACGTGATGTGTGTTTCGCAAAGCAAAAGGAAGTGACACAGGCTCCGGAGGGAGCTGCCTCGGTTGGGGGTTGGAAGAGGTACTGAGGTGCTGTGCCCTCTGCTAAGGGACCCCAAAACTTCTCCCCCCACCCCTTAACAGCAGCTCCTGACAAGAGCCAAAAACACCCCAGCAGAAAACAAGCACCTCCAGACCTCCTCACATCCCATCACATTCCTCACCATCAGATACCCATTTTGCTACAACAGCAGCCCAGGACCCCTCATCCTGTCTCCTGCAGTAGGGTTAACCCCAACCCCCCCAGACAGGCATCCCCCTTTTCAGACTGGGAAAACCTCTGTGTGGTTGGGTTTGGTGGCTGGGCATGGCCTCACATCCTATTGCTCCCCTATATCCCATCTCACGACACAGCGACGGTGACCTGCACCCCAACAGCCGGTGAGATGATCCCGGGAATTTGTAATAACACCCGGAGAGCTGCCGTCAAAGCCCACGCACACAGCTCAGAGGAAGGGGGTGACTCAGGCACGGGGAAAGATCTCCATGTTCCCAGCACAGAGCAGCACTGTTTATCTGGAGCCGGGGATGGGACGAGGCAGGACCATCTGGGGAGGAACGGCTCACCAGGAGATGGGGACAGCATGCTGCTGGCAAAGCTGGTCCCGGAGGCACTGGGATGCTGGTGTAAGGCAGGGTGCACTGAGACCCCCAGCCCCACGTGTTTTGGCCATGGATAACACAGTGCACAGTCTTGAAGGCAATGTATCCCCCCTGAGCTACTGCTCACTGCTCCCAGCCACCTCCTTCCCGGAGCGGAGCCCAGCAGCCACCCCCCACCATTTGATGTGCCTCATGGCTGCAGGGTAGGGAACAGAATCCTTCCCCCACCTGGATTTCAGATGCAAGGTTTGCTACAATGGTCCCTTCTGGTCTCCATCCCTATGGAGATGTGCCAGAACTGCCTGAGCATTGCCCCACTGCTTATCTGAGCTGCTCCAGCTAGGAGCAGTGGGAAAAGACACCCCCTCCGAGCAGACCCAGGCTTTGCAAAAAGAGGGGCTCACCCCAAATCTCTATCTGTAGTGCCACAAGAGGAGTCACAACTGAGCCAGCAAACTGTGTTTTTTATTCCCCTGTCCACTGCCTGCAACTGCCAGACACAAAACCAACCACAGACGAGCTCCGAGATCTGGATTCCAGCCCCAAAAGTCCCACAGCCCCACAGAGGTGCTACAATCCTGTATCACAGCGCTCATCCTGGGGTTTCCATTCATTCTTACAATTAATAATGTAATTACCACTTGGTGCCTGGGTTTTTTCAGATACGTCCACCAGCAGAAATGGGTCCAACACTACTCCAGCCAAGAACGATGCACTGAAGAGTACAGAAAAAGGGTTGAATGTGCCAATAGCTCCCCAGATTAGGCCTGGGTAGTTCTGAAAGCCCTTGAGGGAAGTTTTAGGGGAGATGCTAGAGATGCTTCTGGCTCTGCAGGAGAATGGGACTGAGACAGCATCCCCAGGGCAAGGAGCTGGTGTGGGCTCAGGACTCAACCTTCCCCTCCAAACAAAACCACCCAAACTCACACAACGCTGTCAGGCTAAAAACAACCCATGAACAACACCCAAAGTCTCTTTTTGAGGAGGGGAAACAGCTTCCCAGGCACAGAGTGGGTTTATTTCCCAGTAACCTTTCTTCAGGAGAAGGAAGTGGAGCAATCAACAGCCTTCAGCATCATTTTTGGCCTGGCGGGAAGCATGCCGGTGGGTCCTGGTCACTAAGCATCCCAGTCGCCAAGCAACCCATCGGAACAGCGGGAGTTGCTGCTCCTGCTTCCCTTCAGGAAGGAGGAGGGAAAGGAAAACAGAGGGACTGGGGTAGAACTGCAGGATGAGTGAGGTTGGGATGGATCTGGCACCAGGACCAGCTGTGGCATGAGGCTGGCATCACTGAATTGAGGTGCCCATCAGGGTTCCTCCACAGCCAGGGAACCCACTCCTGGGTGCTTACACTGATTCCATTTAAATTCACCACAGCTTTACGAAGCAAACTCATCTCCTCCAAAACTCTGGGCTAGGTTGTGGCTTTTTCTGGCAAAAATTTCCAGGGAGAGTGCCAAGATGCAGCTCCTGCAGTGCACACCCAAGCCTGTTCCCTGCACCAACCG
>NW_009932457.1:3695-14899 GCF_000696875.1 Nestor notabilis | reverse complement strand
CCAAACCATTCTATGATTCTATGATCTGCAATCAGTTCCCTAATTCTGAAAGCCTGCAGGAGCAGCCTCCCAGTTTCACTGTAGCTCTGTTTGGTTTTGGCTAGGGGTGTGTGTATGTGTTTGTGTGTTTTGTTTTGAAAATGTATAGTCTTGTACACTAAAATCTTTCTAAATGTGTCTGAGTCTTACTATTGTCCTGTGTGTCTGTGCAGCCTTCCTGCTCCAGAATCGAGGAAATTAATAAAAATTGCGTGAGACTACAGCTGTGACAAGAAGCATAGTTTTGTGAGGATCTAGTTTTTACTGGCTTTTAAATTTAAAAAAAATCTGAATGGTGGCTATGCATGGAAGAATCCCCTAAAGAAAACCCCATTTCCTTGTTGTTTTAGAGTGAAGGAAGATCCATGTTCCTTTGTTGTCTCCTTATACCACTTGTCAGTGGTGTATTGTCCACTTGGGGTTACCTTGACTCTCTGTTGTCTCCTTTCTTGGGCTGACCTGAGTGGTTGACGGGCTGCGCAGAGGGACACGTCAGGGAGCTGACATGGCTGAAAACTGACTCAGACAAAATTACGTCTGGGTAGGTGCAGCAGGAGCTGCATGGAAATCCCCGCCCCTGGAAATGCCATCCAGGATAGAGGTGTTGGGATACAGTCCTGTACGAAGACTGAACCTACTTCCTCTAAAGACCTAGTAGAGAGTCTTTTCTAGCATAGCTGTCTGGTTTATTTCCCTTGCCTCTCTATTGCACGAAGCATGACTAATGGCTGACGAATGCTACATATTACAGTCCTGCTCTTGTCTCACCCTGGGCAATCTGCTCCTGTGCCCTCTCCAGCTCAGCCAAGGCTTTCTGCAGTGAGTGGGTTTCACTGGAAACCAATCTGACACATAAATTACTAATTTTCTGCTGTCCTGACTTCCTTGATTTGGCTCATTTGGGCGGAAACAAGTGCCTGTTCTGGGCACAGCGGAAGAGGTGAAAGATTCTGGCTGTGGAAGGGGAATGGGATTGCTAGAGAGCCATTAAGGAGACCAGGCGTTTCTCTTCATCTCCTGTTGCCACTCTGCTATCTTTGCTTTTACTTTTCATCTTTCTTGCCATCCCAAAACACAGATTTCCACTAAGTTAACTTACTGTAGTTTGTGCATTAAGTCACTGTAAGATTTGAGGATAAATGTAATCTAGAATATGAACTGTAAGATATCTGCAGTCAGTCCACGTTTTCCTCTGGTCACCTCTATGCTTACTTTGACTTGCAGCAGTGCAAATAAATTTACCTATGTATTGTGCAGTGCATCTGAAGGGCAACCTATATCCTGCTGCACTGCATGTGCCCGGTGCTGGCAGTAAAGAACTGGTGTTAGCTCCAACACACTTCGGTTGATGTAGCATAAGGAGAAATAGAGTGCAGCCCATTTTCCCACAGCTATATAAGCTTTGCAATGTGGCTAGCAATAAAAACTTGATTTTGTTAGCAAATTCAGTGGATATAAATTGGGCAAGCAGATGGGAAGCTATCAAACAGATACTGTGCCAAAGTACCAATTTTACAAAATTACTTTTTAAAAGAAAAGCCAGAAACAAACCAGGAACAGCTATGAAGAAAATACTGACTTCTTACACTTTGGACAACATAAACCTTTTGTTCTCAAATACCATGAGTCTGAAACTGGAGTAATGTCTTTGCTAGGATATGCCCTCAGGCTTCTCCAATACCTGGTCATGTAAGTTTGTGGGTAGGAGAAGTAATTTGTGAAAAACATCATGTTCAGTAGCAATCGAAAACCACTAGGAATTTGTACTGGATTTCCATTTGATCCAAACAAAAATCGGTGTTATGGTACTATGTCCATAAAAGTCCATAAAAGCAATAATCTTCCTATAGCTTGAATACTCTGTGTGGTTTTCAAAATATTGATGGAAAGCTGTGCTATGTGCAGAATAACCCGGCCTTTGTTAGGTCTTACCCTAAGTCACTGTGGTCTCACTTAGCTGGGGATGATGCTCAGGTCACCCAGGGCCTGCCTCTGCTCTGGCAGTCAGGGTATCTTCCTCCTTTCTTCCTTGCCATGAGATGCTGAGTCTGGGGACTCCCTATCTTCTTTCTAGGTTTCACTGCTTCTTTTTGTTTCTGCTAAAATCCATCTAGGGAAAAAAAATAATTAAACCTATGAAGTGCCATGTGATGCTCTGGGTTGTAGGCAGCTGTGGTGGCTCTGAGGAGTGCTCTTCCAGCAGTACACTGTTCTCCTTAGTATGTAGCAAAAGTCCAGAGTAACCCATTGTTGCCACAATCTTAGCTAATAATTATTAATACTGTGTTTTTGCAACCTTCTTTGTAAAGAAAAATAATGTTCTTGTGAATACACAGCATGGCCTCAGCTTGTCTCCCTTCTCTATTAAATATGATTTTTACTAAACTTGAGTATTAAATCATAGAACTATAGAATCAACTAGGTTGGAAAAGACCTTTAAGATCATCAAAATTAACTAAGATACATATCATAATTGCTTGTATCAGTTAAACTGTTCTTGTGGTCTGTATGACGAAAATGGAAGCAATAAAATGGAAAAAGAGCAATCCAGGCATCAAAGCAACAGTTCCAATCTGTCTGGGTCAACAGATGTATGTTTATGAGTTTGTAATTATCATTGCAAATTAGAAAAATATACTGCATTATAAAGAGAGTTGAAAGCAGCGTGGTTCACACAAGCGCTTCTCTTTCCTTTGTGGTGTTAAACAAATTAAACCAAAATCATGGCCCAAGATACATTCTTATCATTAAATTACAGTTATCCGTAAAGCTAATCAAAATGCATGTAACTGGATTTTTTTTGTCTAATTAAAGCCCAGCAGTTCACACAGGTTTGCAGGAGATGCTTCTGAAACAACCTGAAGGTTTTCAGCAGCCTAGATTGAGCTTTCTCTGAAACACTGGATCTGACATCAATAATTTTAGTGCTAGTGGCAGTTTCTAATTTTGACCTAAGTTTAGCATTTGCTTACTCATAGCTGAGAATAATGTAAGCTTCTCTTTGTGTTAGACTTGATGCAGCCACCGAAGGAGAGGTACCCTTGGGGAATGTAAAATACGCTTCTTTCCAGGGCTGGCAACCTATGGTTCAGTGGACTTTTTCCAAATAATTGTACGAGGGAATGGTGATTGTAAAAAAGGAAAAGAGTGGAAGAATGCAGCAAGTTTCCAGTGCTGCGCTTCCCCTGCATCTCTCCTTGGTCAGGGCTTTTACAGAATTCAGCCCACTGGCTGTAAACACATGTTAGCATTTAATCAGCTTGAGTCGACGACTTCTTACCCAGCCTGGTGGCTTTTCAGGTCCATTTTCAAAATTAGTACCCCAGCTTTTGGGGCAAGGGATGGCTCCAGGTCTCTCTCCCACTGTGGTGGTGGCTTGGAGGATGCTGATACCCAGCTATGCTTTGTCACAGCTCAGTTTTCACATCCGCTTGAACAAGACTAGAAGCAGTAGTGTTTTAACGCTATTAAACCTCTGTCTGGAGAAGCAAAATGAAGAACTACTTGATCCACAAAAGCCGGTGCGCCTCTAGGAAAATAGCAAAGACACAGAAGTCCTGAGTGCCCCCTTGATTTGTGCTTTTTTATTGACCCTTTTTTCATTTTTAAAGCTTCCATCTCACCTGGTACTTGCCAATACAAAAGCAGTCGTGCTGCCTGTTGGAGCAGTCAGCAGGACAGCCAGGAGCAGTCAGTGGGACAGCTGGAATGGGAAGTCTGAGAAGTGAATCAAAAGGTCTTTATAATGCAAAACTTTTTTGCCAGCAGGAAAGGACAGTGCCACTTTTAGTCCCCAATTATGTTAGCTTTGTCTAAATGAAAGTAGCTCCCAAGGTATAGAAATAAAACAGAATAGACAATCAATCAAAGAAAGGAGAGGGGGAGACAACCAGACTGAAGAGGAGGAATGTATTTGCAGGGAACTGAGAGTTTTTCCCTCAAGGAAAGTGCATTGAAATAAAAGAAGTTTAACAAAAATAAGGGTTTATTGGTTGTGAAGCATACCAGTGTAATGGGCTAGTAATAGAAATCATTGATTTATTCACACTGAAATAGAGCCTGGGAATTGCAGGAGAGCTCCTTTAACCTCATCGGTGTTATCCTTAAATCCCAGTGATGTCTCTCCCTATAGAGGCTACTGCATGTATTCCATGTGACTCTTGATAAAATGGAAAACTGAGTTAGATTTCTGCCTTTAAGTAGCTCTATCATCTGGCACAGAAAATACCAAGCTGTTGCATTTTGTTTGGGTCCAAAGACTGTTTGGGTCCACTTTTCTCTGGTACGTCGGTGAGAGCTTTCCTCTTGGAGTATGTTTACTTACAAAAAAGACCCTTTGGCTACTCTGGTAGAGTTCAGTGCCATTTCCAGTTGCACACTGTCCCCTGACTACAGAGTACTACTAAATATTCTGAGCGTTTGTAGGCCCATACAACAGGCTGCAGCATCCTCCTACACCAGCTGCTTCTCTGGGTGATGCTAGGTGCTTCTTAGGGATGTGCCCCTTGCACCCAGGAGGGATGGTGGCATTTGACATTAGGCCACACTGCTGATTTAATCTCTGCCTGCCTCCTTCCTTCCATTAGAACGTTGCAGGGTGTCAGACCAGGGGAAATGAGCCTTTGGGTTTCCCCCATGGGGACCCTGTGTGACTACAGTGGGAGTGAACAGAGGATGCAGGTTAGTTGACTGCTGTGCTCTGTGCTGGCAGCCGGGTCTGGGTCCCCACTCTTAGTTTTGGTGGTATCTTCACAGGTGCTACTGATGCCCTCCATAGGCTGTAGCTCGCCTTTGCATGCAATGTTCCTATCCGGACTGAAGTATTTTATTGTATTTCTCCAGTGCCTTGAGATGAGTATCCTCTTTGTGCAGAGCATCCTGAATTTTGGTCCTATTTTGGCACCGTGCCTCTCAACTCAACTGATTCCAGAGTTTCTAGTGACCCTCATGAGACTTTGTTTCAGGGTTTTTTAGTTTTTGCCTGCCTTTCCTTTAGCAGAAGCTAAACCCACTACCAACAGACAGTGCTTAATTCCACCATTGGCACATTTTTCTCCAAGACATGTGACAGTAATTCTGGTTTGTGCACCACCATCCATCTTAAGCAGAACAAATATGCCATGCAGCTTTCTTACACATGGAAAATGACTGGGGGTTTTGGCACATAGCATCTGCTGTATTTTCTCTGGCTGCAGATCTGTGCCACAGTGGGAGGCCCTGGAGTCTCCCAGATCCTCTTGTACTTTCCAGCAGTTCTGTGACCCTGTTCTTACTTGAGGTATTAGTATCACACCAGTATGGGAAGATAAACCCTGGGATAGTTCTGGATGAAGACCTGCAAAATTCATGGCAGAGATGGCTACTCCCCATGGGGCTTTTAGCTTTTGACCTGCAATTACTGTAATTAAAAAAAAAATGTTAAGGCATTGTTCACCATCAAAAGCTGATCAGACCTGACTTTTCCCCCACATCAGGATCATCTGTTGGTGATGATTGCTTTTTGTTATTTTTTTCGATGCAAACAGCATGAGTTTGGCTCTGCGTACTTTAGAAGTCTTTGGAAAATGCTGTGTATTTGTGTTTCAGCTGCGAAGTATTTTTAATTGCCAAGTAAGGCATCCCAAAATCAGTGTTCCAGTTACCTGGGAAGGGAGTGACAACACCTGTCATTCCTGTGCATGGCATTTGGATTAAAGTGGAATTTGGTTAAATAATGCTAAAATCTGGGGTTGTCAGTCGCTAGAGGACCAGAGCTCCCATGGTGCTAGAGATGGTCCGTGTCTTGTGCCAGAGGCAGGTCAGGATGAGGGAGGGTTGTGCTGAAACCCCCCCCCGAATTTCTCTCCCATGGTTGAAGGTTTACAACTGTTTTCTTTGGCAGTAGCAGCTGAGATACTGCTGACAATATAACGAGCTGCTCTGCCCCAGTAAAATGCTAGAGACAGTGCATTAAACCCCACCAAGGCAGGTTTACTACTGCATATCTCTTGGCTTTATAAATGTATATTAAAGAAACCATTTTATACATAATGGGATTATTTCACAAGACACAGAGAAGTAATAGAGCCCTTTTATCACTGGAGTTGTGGTAAATAGTCTTAGGACTAATTATTAATTACTGATAATAATCAGGAGCACTTTCCCAAGGGAAGCTGTTACACATGCTTATTGCAATTTCTTACTGACAAATATTGATGTGTTCTCTTGAAAAATGTGGGTTTAAAGCCATCAGTCGATGATTCCCTCAGCTGCATGGTGGTAATAGATATGCATTTTTAAATGAAAATTTGTGAGGGTTATGCTACCCTGCAAAATGACATAACTAAAAAAGAAAAGGTCTGGAAGATAAAGGTGTGCATACAGGAAATACCAGTTCCTCCAAGAAGAAAGGCTGCTGGCTTTGAAGGAAGAACGGATGGGAATGAACCCCCAAACTCCTCTGTGCAGCCTCATGAAATGTCAGGCAATGAGGGGATAATGGTGAGAGACATAGTTGGCAGCTGGGATATGGGAGGTTTTTTACCTCTTTTTTACCTCTGGTTGAGCCTTCATCCTCTCACCCATCCAGTTAAAGTTTCTTAATCACAGTTTCATCAATAAATTGGCCCTCGAAAACAGGTTAGAGGTGAGCTTTAATCAGCAGCTCTGCCAGGGTCAAAAGAGAGAGGGTCTTGAGCAAAAGGGCACGAGCTGCTCCCTGCAATGGTGTCTCTTGCCCTGGAGGACAGCAGCAATGACCTTTGCCAGCAGTGGCCACAGAAGCCCAGCCATGCAGAGTGACTTCAACCAGAAACCTTACTGGAGTGCCTTGAGAGCATTGTGTTAACCTGCTGACTTATGGAAAAGGAAGGAAAACACTGGGGGGTTTTGTTCTTCCTCCCCCCCCCCTTTTTTCAGTAGTGTAATAGTCAGTAGAAGTTGAAATAACAGGACTGATTATGTTCTTTCTTTATAGCAGCCTGGGTTGGGTTACGGCCACTTTTGGAAGCAGTTTTGGAATAGTCTTCCTTCTTCTTCTTGACTACTCGTTCAGGGAGTTGCTCTGGGTTTTACCCTCTGGCAGATGGTTTACATTCTGTGTTAGGAACAGCATATTTCACAAAATAATTGCTTTTGTAGCTCTTTGCACATTCTCTGTTGAAGGTGCTGCTCTAAAGCCAGTGCAACATCTGTGCATGGATGTTAAGGGCTCCAGCATGCAGCTCTTGCCTGGCCGTCTTGGGGGATGCAATATGCTGTAGGTTTCCCCCACCAAAGGCCAAATTTGGATACAAGAGAGCTCCTGAGAAATGACAAAGGTTGAAAGACAGAGTGAGGTTTGGGGGGGCTTTCTGCCTTTTTCCCCTTTACTGGAGACCCTGTCTCCATCACCCCCAACGGATGGGCTCACAGGGAGCTTCCCACCCCTACCACCACTTGAGAAGAAGGCATTTTCCTCCCCAGGGCCTATAAGTGATTAATCACAGCAACAAGGTGCTGCACAAGCAGAGGTAAGGTGTTCAGAGGAGCCCATCCTCATCTCCTCTGGGCTGGGCAGAGTCTGAGCTTTGAGCCAGTGCTCCTGCAGATACACAGAGCTTTAAATAAATCTGCTCAAGTTTTTTTTAATCTCTTCAGATGGGTCCAGACTCTGGATACAACACTTCCTGCTCCCACCACCAAGCAGGTGCCAGGAAGGTTTCTGTGGCTGCTCATCCCTAGCTCATGTCTCCTCACACCGGCATAAGGCTCCTGAAACATGTGAGTATGGAAGGAATGTGGCTTGTATTTTAAGGAGATCCAAAAAGTTGCAAAAGGAAGAAAAACAGTAATACAACTGCAGGCCTTCTGACTGCTTCACAATACTTAGGATCATTAAGAAAGGTGCAAAGTAAAACAACCGTTTGTGGAAAAAATGAGACTGTTCAAAGTCATTCTAATTTTCTTTCCTTCTCTGATCTTATTTCCCCTCCCACCACTCCTTCCTGATTGCTCTTGAAATAGCCACAGCACCTCTTTTTTATTCAGTAGAAGAGAGGCAAAGACTCCGCAGAGCACCCTTCTGCATCAGAGTCACAACACATAGAGGTCCAGATGACAGGAGAACCTTTTCCAGCTCTATGTGCACAAATGCACTGATGTCTGGGATTATCCTGGAAGCAGATGAATAAACTGTTAGGCGATAACTGCCTTCATTGAGCATGCAGTGCCAGCTGCTCTCCTACCTAGGATTGTGAGGCAGCTCCTTTTGGGCTGAGTGAATTGCATTAGGGTGATTCAGAAGATTTTGGCAGAAATACTGGCTACAGCTGCTTCAGATCCAGCTGCAAATGGCCCAATCAGCAAACAGGAGCAATTCCCCTCCTTTAAAAGCTCCAGAGCCCACAACCAGGTAGGTGTAGCAGTTTGGCTCTTTAGAATTTATTAGCCTATTAGGTAGAAGTTGCTGTAGGTCTGTGGAAAGAAAAAAAAAAAAAATGGAGTAAGTTCCTCTCCTTCCTTTGGCCTGAGCATGCTTTGCTGCTAGTCAGCTATTCTCTCTGACAAAGTCTTATGTAGGGGACATGTAGTGGAGTGTCTAAGTTCATCAGGAAAGCAGCTTCATGAGGCACAAATTGCAATACTGAAATAAGAAAGTGCCCTGTCACAGATGTGTGCTGTCTGGCAGAGGTGAGATCTTCCCATATCCTGTTCACTTCCTCTTTGTACTCTATCTGCCTCATCAAAGTCTTCCTTGTGTTTGTTTTTGTTGGAAACCAGTCAAATGAAAAGAGAAGCTATAAAGTAAAATAATTCCTTTTCTATTTCATGCTATTTATTTTTCATCTCGTGACAAATGCAACTTTCTATTGGCTTTCTTGATGGAAACATCAGGCCGGTTAATCCATACAAGGCGGTTGGCTTTGGTTTTGGTTATTTGGTTGGTTTTTTTTTTTTGTTTTTTTTTTTTTTTTTTTGGTATGGGTGGTGTTGTGGTGGTTTTTTTTTTGTTTTTTTTTTTTTTTTTTTTAACTTAAGTATTTAGAGGGAGGATTTCTCTTTAAAATTCACCCAGAGGAAGCCTGTGAAGATTGCATGATGCACGGGGGAAAAGCTGATGTGGGTCCTCTTGTGCAAAATGTACGTCCTTGCTCTGCTTCTAGTAGGAGGGAAATTGAAGGAGCTGCTGTCGCCTTGAGAATTAAATTCGTGACTAAACTGCGTAAGCGATCAGCAGGGCTGGGAACTGCTGCGAAAAACTTGTGTTTCCTGGTGAAAAGCTGAGGGAGCTACTTCCAGCTCTGCCGGTGCTTGCAGCAGGATTTCCAAGCTGGTGTCAGCAACAGAAACTCTGGAGGGAGCTGTAGTACAGTGTTTCAGCACAGCTTCCCCCCTCCTTCCTCTTAGCCAAAACTGAGATTTAAAGAGGCGGCGTTGGTGATGGACATTTGAAAGTGGAGTTATTTTTGAGTGATACGAAAGGAAATTGGTTTAGTTTTGCCTGTTTCCATAAACTGCAAATGTAGTTACTTAATTCTTTGCAATCACTATTCACCTGTGCCTTTGCTAGTCAAATTTGAGTGGTTTTCATCAGTGTATGAGGCCAGCTCTGAGTTCTGTGCTGGATGTCCACTTTCTCTGCAATAGAGAAACAGAAAGGTGGATAAAACTACAGCATATAGACGGCAGGTGTGGATTAAAAAAAAAAACCAAAACCCAAATAATTTTCATGGCTTTTGAGTGTTGTTGCTCTTTTTTTGAGATGGTGATTACAGAAGGGGATGGGTAAACAGACATAAACTCCTGAAATGTATGTTTAAAAACAAAACTGACAGAAGACAGCACTTAGCTGTACAATTATAAACTACTGTGAGGACCTTTTTTGTTGGCAAATGACTGCCGAGAAGCTGTACAACCTCAAATGTGGGGTTAGAATAACTAAAAAAGCCTTGACAGAGGCTGACCTGGAGTGTTTGTGGTTTTCCTCACTTGTGGGAGTTATCCCCGCCCCTGAAGGCTGTTGAGCTGTGCCCTCAGCTGGTATTTTAGGTATAGTGTGAGGACAGCCTGATCAGCAGCTCCTGTTTTGTGTTGGGTTTGGGACAGCTCTGTTTCTTCCAAGGTGTTCTGTCCACTCAGTAAGGCTCTTAATTCCTCATGAGTGAGGGAACAATTTAGGTTGCCTGTGTGAGGAATTCAACTGTGCTTAGGAGTCCTGGTTCAGATCAGAAATGCCTTGTGGTTAGAAACATGTTATTTCTTCTGGTGAAGTAGTGCTTGTTTTCACCAAAGACCTTTTCAGTAAAAAATATTACTTTATTTTTTAAGGAAAATCCACGTTTGAGGAAGGTGTTTGCAGCTGGGAAAGTGGTGAGGCCGGAGAGAGCGAGAGGCTGGCAGTTGTTACCGACCTCTTGCTGTGCCCCAGGCTCCCCCCACCTCAGCTGAACGACCAGCTGCGGCTCTGTAGTGCTGTGTCTACCACTAAAACAAATGCAGATTGAGCTGCTGGGTTTTGTTTCCAAGTATTAGTGGGTACTGCAATCACTATGAAATTGTGCTTCAGGTCTGTACTGAGATGGGACAAGAAAAACCCTGACCCTATTTCCTTAAAAATCGTAAATCTTTACTTTAGGGTCATCTCAAATCTAGTTTTGAGTTCTTTTTTGGGGTTAGGAAGAAATAGATGTTTCTGCAGCATATCAGTTTAATGACAATAAACAGTGGTTTCGCACTAGATGTCAGTAGTGCTTCACCACTGTGTCAGACCTTACAGGCTTTTTTTGCTGCTGGCTTTTGGCACGTGGATGCCCTCCCCTTGTTCCATGTTTTCCCGAATAAACACGTACAAATATGCTGTCCTTCAAAAATACATTTTCTCTTTGCTGTCCTTGGTGAATAACCATCTTAGGTCACCAACTTACAAAAAGGACATATTTTCTGACATTTCAGTAGATCACGCATAGGCTTTTTTGCTCTTAGTGATCAATCTATAAAAGTTGCACCTGGGTTTGCAACTTGGCAAATATCCTTGTGATGTCCTTCCTCCAGCAGATGTCAGGAGGGAATTCACCCACCCTGACGTCTGCTGGAGGAGCAATGCAGCAAAGAACAAGCAATGCATCAAGGAACAAACAACCCAGGAGGTTCCCGGGAAACATTGGAGGTAACTTTCTGGCACGGGTGATGGAGGACCTGGCAAGGAA
>NW_009932457.1:0-3664 GCF_000696875.1 Nestor notabilis | reverse complement strand
GCTGAACCTTACACTAACAAACAAGGAAGGACTGGTTGGGGATGTGAAGATAAGGAGCAGGCTGGGCTACAGTGACCGTGAGGTAGTGGAGCTCAGCATCATGTGAGGATGAATCAGGGCAATAAGTAAGATCTCAACCCTGGACTTCAGGAGAGCTAACTCTGGCCTCTTCAGGGACCTTCTTGGAAGAATCCCATGGGAACAGGCCCTAGAAGGAAGAGGGGGCCAAGAGAGCTGGTTAATATTCAAGGATTGCTTCTTCCAGCCTCAAGAATGGTGCATCCCCATGGGTAAGTAATCAATCAAAGAGGGCAGGAGACCTGGATGGATGAAAAAGGAACTCCTGTCAAAAGTCAGACACAAGCAGGAGGTGTACAGGAGGTGGAAGCAGGGACAGGCTGCTTGAATGAGTATAGAGATGTTGCCGGAGTATGCTGAAATGTAATGAGAAAAGCCAAGGCCCATTTGGAATTATATCTGGCCAAGGATATCAGGGACAAGAAGGGCTTCTTCAATAATAAGAGAAAAAACTAGGGAACATGTGGGCCTACTATGGAATGGAGCAGGGACCCTGGTGATAGAGAACACAGAGAAGGCAGAGATATCGAATGCCACCTTTGCTTCAGTCTTCAATGCAAGGCTGGTCCTCAGGAATCCCTGACCCAAGAGACAAGGGAGAAGGTCTGGAGAAAGGAATTCTTTCCTTTGGTTGAGGAGGATGGGTTAGAGACCATTTAGACAAACCACAAATCCATGGGTCCTGATGGGTGCACCCTTGAGTGCTTGAGGTAGCTGGCAGATGTCTTAGCTAGGCCACTCTTGATCATCCGTGAAAGGTCGTGGCAATCAGGAGAGGTGTCTGAGGACTGGAAGAAAGCAAATGTCACCCCAGCCTTCAAAAAAGGGCAAGAAAGAGGACCCTGGGAACTACAGGGCAGTTGGCCTCACCTCAGTCCCTAGAAAGGCAATGGAACAACTCATCCTGGAGGCCATCTCTAAGCACGTGGAAGACAAGTAGGTTATCAGGAGTAGTCAGCATAGATTCACCAAAGGGAAATCATGCTTACTTAACCAACCTGATTGCCTTCTACAATGGGATAACTGGCTGGATAGCTGAGGGCATTGGATGTTGTTTACCTGGATTTTAACAAGGCTTCAACACTGTCTCCCATGACATCCTCATAGTCATGACATCCTCACAGCTCAGGAAGTGTGGGCTAGATGAGTGGACAACTGTGAGGTGGATTGTGAATGGTGAGGTGGATTGAGAATGGGCTGAATGACAAGCCTCAGAGGGTTGTGGTCGCTGGTGCAGAGTCTAGTTGGAAACCTGCAACTAGTGGTGTCTCAAGGGTCAATATTGGGTCCAGTATTGTTTAACAGCAGCCTTGGACACAACTCCAGGGGAAGTTCTCCTGCATGAAGCACTTCTTATTTTTAATAGTATTAGTAAATCAAGAAGAAATTAAGTTCTGTGTAAGGGAAAGTTTCATTTTACGGAAGTGTTGTCACTGTATATTCCCCACCTGTGCAATGTAGGTCTGCACATCTTGTCTACGCTCCTTATGCTATCAGTTTAAAGATAGAAGACGAGCTGTAATATTTGCTTTTGTGGCATCTCTGTGTGTTCCTTTTGGGAGCTGTGTTGTTATGATCAGCTAAAGCTGTCACTCGAAGTCAGCTAACTTGGAGAGTAAGTTTCCTTCTAGTGAAATGTGTGATCAAAATATGACCTTTTATCCATTCTGTTTCCGAGATTTCTTTTTAAAATGGTGTTTCTGTGTACTAAGCTTGCTTTGGTCTTCCAACTCTGTAGGCTAATTTCTTTGTGCTTTTTCTGGGTTGGCATCTGTTATGTTCTGTACAGGGTAAGACTTGTGGAAAACCACTAGGATGTTTGTGCTGTTGTGGGAGAGCATAGTGTTCTCCACTGCAGCCTCAGGTTAAAGAATAATCCATCCAGGGATGGGTGTCTCTCCTTCATCAAGCAGCTTAAGGCATCCTCAGGAAATATTTCTTTAAGAACAGAAATAATTCATGTGAACATGATCTAAAATGTCTGCAGAAGCCCCTTAGCAACAGATTAACTTACTTTTTCAGCGACTTTAGTGTTGCTGGGTCACTAGGGTGTGAGACAGATTCGGCGGACAAAATTCGGATGTTCCAGTTGCTCCAAGTCAAAATAAGTAAAACCTAACAGAAGTTACTTTTCTTCATTATTTACTTTTAGGCTATTGGTTCATATTGGTGTAGCTACATCAAGTAATATTGCAAAAATGTGTTAATCTGGTATTGTTTTGCAGGAGATGGTGTTACAGTGAATTTTGCAAGCATGGGGATTCCCTCTGCTTTGCAGGCAGCTCTCAGAGAACTAAAGCAAAGATTAAGAATGCAGATGTGTGTTTAGAAAGTAAAGGCAGAGAAACTGCAAGAAAATTTCTTTCCTGGGGAACCTTGGCAAAGGCTGTGTTATATGGTAGGAAGAATCCAAAGGAAGTTAACAGGGTAGAGAGGACAGGCTTTTAAAAATATTCCTGCCCTCTCTATTGAGCAGAGGAGTGAAAGACTGTGATATGTGTGCACTTGGGAGTATACAGTCCACCTCCTTTTTGACTGGGATCTCTAAGTGGTGGGGTGGTGTTTGGTGGCTCCTCAGACTGTCCCATCTGATTCCCATCAGAGCTATGTCACTGTTGGGGGACTTACAAGGCCTTACACAAAATTATGTTGTAAAACATCAAAATCTTGCTGCTGCCTGCTTGCACTGAAGTTGTACAACAGCTCTGCTGGGCTTTACACCAGTCAGTAACAAAAGGGGGACCCTGTGACTCTGCCCAGTCTAAGTTGCAGGCCCAGGTTTGTCTCTTGGCAAAGACAGCTGAATGGACTGTTTGTAGCTCCTGTTGCTTTTAAGACCAACAAACCCTGTGGTCTAGAAGATAAACTTTTAGCTTCATTCTCCATGCTGAACTCTGATACAAAGTCAGTCTGTCTCCTGTGGGACAGGCAAGACAACCTGTGATGTTGCCAGGTGCAGTTTTTATGAACCTGGACTTTTCTTGTGCTAATAGGAGTCTGTACGTAGACATACTTATCATGCAGACGATAGAATCATAGAATGATTTGGGTTGGAAAGGACCTTAAGATCCTGCCATGGGCAGGGACATGTCGCACTGAACCATGTCGCCCAAGGCTCTGTCCAGCCTGGCCTTGAACACCTCCAGGGTTGGAGCATTCACAACTTCCTTGGGCAACCTATTCCAGTGCCTCACCACCCTCACTGTGAAGAACTTCTTCCTTATATCTAACCTAAACTTCCCCTGTTTAAGTTTGAACCCGTTAGCCCTTGTTCTACCACTACAGTCCCTAACAAAGAGTCCCTCCCCAGCGTCTTTGTAGGCCCCCTTCAGATACTGGAAGGCTGCTATGAGGTCTCCACACAGCCTTCTCTTCTCCAGGCTGAACAGCCCCAACTTTCTCAGCCTGTCTTCATATGGGAGGTGCTCCAGCCCTCTTACCATCCTCGTGGCCCTCCTCTGGACTTGCTCCAACAGCTCCATGTCCTTTTTATGTTGAGGACACCAGAACTGGACACAATACTCCAAGTGAGGCTTCACAAGAGCAGAGTAGAGGGGCAGGATCACCTCCTTTGACCTGCTGGTCA
>NW_009932456.1:0-12535 GCF_000696875.1 Nestor notabilis | reverse complement strand
ATGATTCTATGATTCTATGATTCTATGTATGTGATGTATGTAAGTGATGCAAATTGGAAATTTGTATTATCAGAATTGCAAAGCAAGAAATCAGAGCCATGTTTGGCTATTGCAAGATGTGGGGAATGAGTATATGTACACCTTCACTTATGCAGTGCCTGTAATTTCCCCTTACTTTTATGTCGCCAGTTAAGTTTAAAAAAAAAGGACTTTTTTTTTTTTTTTTCTAGTCAGATCGTTGAATCCAACTGATATATGCACTCTGATCTTTATCCTCATGTAGGCTTAGTTCAACCTAAGGTCAGTGGATCTTCATGCAGACAAGGAGAAGCTAAGTTACTCTGAAGATAAATTAACTAGAATTGAGAGGACCCCTGTACCAGTTTACTATTAGACCTTTCAGAATATTACAGCTGATTCTTGCTTTCTAGTGAAGAATACCCTGGCATTCATTCAGCCATTATGCTTCTTGCTCTGAGATTTCTTACCTCAGAAGAAAAGGCCACTGCAGCGGCTGTCTATTCAGGAATTAGGAAAGTGACTGCGGTCCCCCTTTTCATGCAAGTAGTCCTCCTAAATTGGCACAGATTACTCCAGCTCTCTGTCAGTTGGACAGCCTGGCTGGAAAGGGGGTATTCCCAGAAAAGAATTATATCCATTTTATCCTCTCCAAGACATCTGGGAAAACAGTTTGTTTCTCAATTCTGTGCTGTTATTCCCAGTATTTTATGGTTTAGTTTTTATAAAACGCGTTTACAGAGCTTGTTATGTAAAAGACCTTGTTATGTTAAAATAATGAATTCTGATATGCACTATTTCTGCCATAAGGGAAAACAGGTACTATTCTTAAGATTACTGGTCTATCTTTCCTGCCTCTAGAGAGAGGCATTAGTTCATAATTTAACTCCAGTTTGTCAATATTACCCTAGAGCCTGCACTTGTACTTTAAATGGAACACATTATCCTGCAGTGAAATGATATTTTACTCATACACAGGCAATTTCAGGGATATTTGGTGAGCCATATTCCAAGCTTTTAGTGGGATCATATAAAAGGATAAATTTGCTGTATAAACTTTTGTGGTGTGTTCCCCAGTGCAGTTCTATATATTATATTCCTGAAGTGCTTGTAGAAAAGGGAAAGAATATTTCCAGGCTTTAGAGGAAGTACACTTAACAGATAATTTTCTTCTAGAAACAATTAATTTTGTAGCAAACTTTGAGAGAAATCCAGCTTTAGAATCAACAAAAAGCTAATGTCAACTTTACAGAGCATCGTACTAATTCTTTTTTGTCAGGATACATATTTGTGACTTGATTTTTGGCCTGTACTGTGAAAGAGTATTACAGTACATCAGCAGAATTATGGTGAGAAAGCATCCACAAGCCTTTTTCATAAACTATGGAAGAATTTATAGAAATTTTAATTTAATTGAATGATTCACATTGTAAGGTATAATATTTTTAAAATCGTGCATAACCGCAGCAGATTCCTCACTGCAGTCAGCACAGGCCTCTGCTTGCGAGACCTTGCACATCATTTGTGCTTGGTTTTTTGTAGTTGAACTGAAGCAAAACTTTCTCATTTCGATGCTAGTGGTATATTTGATGCTTGAAAGCATCCATCTTAGGTCTAGTGCTTGCTGAATGGTTCAGGGAATCTGTTCAACAAGTATCTGCATACCGACATTTTATATGTAGTTCCTTTATGTTTCTAGCATAAATTTCATGTGTAGAGAGCTCATAGCAGCCTTCCAGTATTTGAAGAGAGCCCTGAAGAGGGCTTACAAGGATGCTGCAGAGGGACTGTAGTGAGAGGACAAAGGGTAATGGGTATAAATTTAAATAGGGGAAGTTCTGGTTAGATATTACGGATTTCTTTACTGTGAGGGTGGTGAGGCACCCAAATAAGTGGTTGCCCAAATAAGTGGTAAATGCTCCATCACTGGCAGTGCTCAAGGCCAGGTTGGACAGAGCCTTGGGCAACATGGTCTAGTGTGTGGTGTTCCCACCCCCTCATGTCAGGGGGTTGGAACTAGATGATCTTGAGGTCCTTTCTAACCCAAACCATTCTATGGTTCTATAATTCTATGATTGTTTCTATGATATCAAAGTGCACAGGAAGGATTTAGAAGGTACAGTGAGCAAAACTTTTTGAAATGCAAAACCTGAGACTTATTTATCTTGCAGACAGCAGAATACAAGGGAGAAAAAAAGAAAATAAACCCAGGAATTCTCCAGACTCTGGTATAAAATGCCTTCTCATTAGCATTTGTAAAAAAATCTTACATTTTATTAGGAAAACTTTCTGGTTGGTAATTTTTTTATCACCTCTTTTTAAATATATATATATATACACACACACAAAACACCATAAAGGAGCCATATAAATATATTTTTCTGTGTCAGTCTGAGATATGCATAAAATTTACTCATGTACCAGTCAAAATCAGGCACATTAAGCCTGAAGTTGCATTTTTAACATCCATCCCTGTTTTAAACATTAGGTCTTTCTAATTTATTTGAGGTGTTTCCAAGTTATCTGCTGCTGTGGTGTTTAAGTGCTACTATCTGATGTTTCCTTTTGCTGTAAATTCATTCTTTGTACCTTGTCAGATGTGTGAACCTTCCTACTGTGCATCTAAATGTGTGAGGGCTCATGGCTATCACAAGCAGCAGAAAATATCCTTATTTAGTCCCAATCACTCTCAGAATGTAAGGGGGTAGAAAGCAAAGTGGTGACTCCCTTTTTGCTTTTTAGTCTGTACGTGAAAATTAGACGAGGAGCTCTGCTCAGCCCTTAGAAAGCCCACACCATCTAGATCAGATAAGAAAAGGCATGCTTTGTTTAGCTTTAACCTCACATGCTCATTTTTTCTACTTTTTTTTCCTTCTCGCTTCATTTTATAAAGGTATTTTTATTACATCTTGAAAACTGTAGGTTTTTGGAAGGACTCTGCTTAGCTGTGTCCACATTCGAAGAAAAGTGCTCCATACCTTCTATTACTCTTATTAGGCATGATTTTGAAATGCTGAAATACTAGTACTGTGATAGTTTTCCTATACAAAGCTAAGACAACACTCTGCAATCTTCAGCCATGGACACCAATTTCTTCTTCTCCAAGGGCAACATTTTAGATTAACATGGCCATGAACTAAAACACAAGAAGATTCACCTCAACATGAGGAAGAACTTTTTTACGTTGGAGGTGGCAGAGCACTGGAACAGGCTGCCCAGAGGTATTGTGGAGTTGTGCATTCCTATGTAACCTGCGCCAGGTGGCTCTACCTTGGCAGGAGGTTGGACCAGATGATCTCCAGAGGTCCCTTCTAACCCCAATGATTCTGTGTGATTCTGTGCTTTTGTGAAGTTATAAGCTCTGAGTATTAAACTCAAGCTAAATTAATTCTGCTACCCAGTTACTGTCTGAAGGCTGGTGGCAATTCTTAATTTTCAGGACCGATAGATCGTTTTTTTGTGTTTGCTGCTGAATACAGAGTTGCATGGCAGATATGTCTGATTTATTTTGCTGAACGGTCTTTGAGCACCTGGTGATTACAAAACAGCTTTGTTGTTCATAGTTTTACTGAGAAAAGATTTAGACAGGGATTGTTAAAGTAGTTTTTTGCTAGCAAAACTCTGTCACAGTTAAGATACTATAAGCAAGAATATTCTGTATAGGATAAAAATAGTGCTATAGTCACAATGAACATGTTTGACACGATAATTGTGAGGTTTTCCCAATATATATTACGTCCACATAAAAAACTTATGCTAAGTCTTTTTCTGGAGAAATCACTTTTCTAAAATAAAAAACTAGCTTGTATTTCCTGGAATCTAAAGGCTGGACCAGACAACTGCTCAGGTTCCACCTCTAGTAAATGAGGATTTGGGCCTCCATGCTGCAAACTCATACCTCTTAAGACTCATTAGCAACAACTATTTCAGCTCATCCTTGGCTCCCTGTGTTAGCAAGTCATGAGAGAGTCTAGGGAACAGGGTATTTAACATTGAATTGAGGAGTCCTACCACTGTTTAGTACAAATGTATCAGTCTCCTTAGGAATAGCAATGATCAGTTGAGAGGGTACAAACCCACCCTCTATTTTTACAGGATGCTTGACATGACCACAGTCTTATGATGAAGCAGTAACAGTGGTCAAGTGAATAAATATTTGTTCAAAAAAACTTGTAAGTTTTGAAAATTACAAAACTGAGAAAAAAAGCCTGAGACTTGCAAAGATCCATGTCCTTTCATGATAGTCAGAAGTTGCGTTTATGGATTAGGATCCACGGATGCACGAACGGAACAAAAAGACACTTTAACCACAGAAGGTTACAACTTCAATCCTTCATGTAGGACTTGGTTTGAGTCTATGTGTTGGAAAAGTTTTCATGGCTTTGCCTAGTATTAACAGTGACTTCAGTAAAAATAGTGTGTGTGTTTCTTCATCTTTCTTCATTTTTATCACTGCAAACCTGATAGAGTTTTGTATTTATCGTCCGATCTGAGGATATGTAAATATCTGCTTATGAATGTGTATCTCTGGAAGAGTCCATGTACATATATATACACAAGCTCCTTCAGGTTTGCATACTGACACATCTGTGATTAAAACCCTTTTCTTCCCAGGAACTAAAAAATACCTACACTTAACTATTATGATTTATTCTAATGAATAACTATTGTCTCTAAGTAATTAGACCAACTTTTCCTTCTCTAATTTCTCTAAAGATAAAAATTTTATACTCAGGAAGTTAGAAAACATCAAAAACATCTGGGATCAGAAGATATTTAAAACTCAAGGAAATAGATACCTGGAAAAGAAGAAAGGCAGATTCCTGACTTAGCTGCATGGAGGGTGTTAGTCATGAAGTTTTGTTTAAGAAGATATTTATTCAAATTTTCAACCCTAAAGGAATATTGCCAGCCAGATGTCACATATCTCTGAGCAAGAAAATTGTTCATTTACATTGTAACATCAAAATATAAAGAGAAAAAAAAAAAAGGGTCCTGGGTTCAGCTACAGCAGTCATTTTTTCTCCTTCTTAGTAGCTGGTGCAGTGCTGTGGTTTTGACTTTCAGTCTGGAAACAACACTGGTAACACCGATGGTTTTAGTTGTTGCTCAGTAATGTTTACTCCGACCAAGGACTTTCTCAGTCTCATGCTCTGCCAGGGAGGAGGGGAAGCCGGGAGGAAGTAGAGACAGGACACCTGACCCAAACTGGCCAAAGGGCTATTCCATACCACAGCACGTCATGCCCAGGATATAAACGGGGGAGAGTTACCCGGAAGGCCCAGATCACTGCTCAGGTCGGGCTGGGTATCGGTCAGCGGGTGGTGAGCAATTGTATCCTCTCCCCTTGATATTTCGCTTATCATTATTATTGGTGGTAGCAGCAGTGGTTTGTATTATACCTTAGTTACTGGACTGCTCTTATCCCATCCTGTGGGAGTTACATTCCTCCAAGTCTCCTCCCCATCCATCCGGGAGCGGGGTGAGGAAGAAGGTGGGGGGGAGTGAACGAGCGGCTGTGTGGTTCTGAGTTACCAGCTGGGCTTAAACCATGACAAGTAGTCATTTTTGTATGCAATACTCAATGTCAACTTTGATTAAAATTGTTCTCCATTTTAATTATTTAAATAAGGTATCTCTTCTTTGATCATGAGTGCTCATTTCCAGAGTGAAGACTGTTCATTCCAGTCTTGATGCCCTAATTAAAGATAATAACCTAAATTAACATTCAACTACTTACTATGTTTGTCACATCTTAAGTAAAAATGTGTGATTCCTCAAACTACCCTGACCTCTCACCCCTAGAGCTTGGAATTCTCACAGAAGAACAGACGAGAAGGCCGACAGATCAACTAGAGATTATTTCTGCTTAAAGACTGCAATATTTGCATGAAAAGCACTTGCAATGCCACAACAAGGATTGCAATGTTTGTTTTTAAAACCCTAAGTGTAAGAGCACAAGGCCTTCCACAGCAGAACCAAATCAGTTTAAGGATTATCTGTTGCAAAGACATGCAATGATGGTAGTCAGTTTTTTTGGAAAGCTGCTTTAAGACTTCATCTGGAACTTGGTTGTTACATCCCATGAAGCTTTTATCACCTAATTCTGAGTGGTTAACAGACACTAGAAAAGATAGCACCTTGTTGTACTCCTTGGCACTCAGTTACTTGGTAAAGTAACACCCAGACCCAGAAGAAAAATTAAAATATGCAACAGCAACAATGGTGCAGATAAAGACCCCACTCAAGGGCCTCAGCAGACATGCTGAGAAAACCATAGGAGAAGACCCAGGTGCAAGTACTGACTGCATCAAAATGGGGCTTCTTTTTGAAAACATCTGATTTTGAAGTACTTGACATCAAATCATTTTCATTCAATGCAGTAGATTATCAACCTGTAACCTGGAAGGCAACTGCAGTTTCCACAGAAATATAACTTATAAAGAGTATGAGAAAGTATTTTTTAAGGCTTTCTAGTGACTGATTTCTGAATTTGTCCTACAGAAAAAGGCCACTGATAAGTGAGTTCTCGTGTCCATGAGAACACGAACAAGAACTGGAGTGCTGTAACTGTTGCATAAAAGACTCCTCCAACAGCCTCACATCAGCAAGTTATGAAAGCACAAATTTCACAAAAAAACCCATAAAATTCAAATGGTTCTTGAGTTTCAAATCTGAAAACAGAGGAAGAAGGGGGATATTTCTCCTGCTGATAGTTCATGAAAAGGAAAGATGAAGGAATGTACTTCTGCCTGACATTGAACCACTTTCTTGGATAATGGATATTCTTAAATTCCATGAATTAAAGAAAAGAATTCTGGTTTCAGAAGGAGGGCCAGAAGGGTATTAAGGACTTTTTCCTGGCAGCAAGCGTGAAGGAATGATTGTCATGCTGTGAAAAACTTGCTTTTGGTTTTCACTGAGAATTAACAGGGAAACAAAATGGCCTGTAGCTAATATTTAATCAATTAATTAAAAAAACTAAAGGCATGTATTTTTGCTTATTATACAAAACCTCATCATAAACAATGAATCAACAGCTTATTATTTTAATAACCATCACCGTAAGATTCTTCTCCTGTTAAAATCTCTCAGGAAAAGGATTAAAAGTATTTATGGGTTTTAGCTTTATGTGAAACAACCAGGATTAAATACTTTAAATATGATCCATCATATACACTATATCCTTAATATATCCGAAGACAAATACAAAATTGTAACATGATTGTATATATATTTCCACAGATTGTGTAAGAGTCCAAACACTGAGCCATTAGTTCAATAGGCTAATGCTGAGTATATATTGTCCATGAATTCCAGAAGGCGTTGGGGTGTGAGAGGGTAAATTCTATTTAACCTCTTCTATAGACAGCAGAACAGTAGTCAAGACACCACACATAACAATATGTTCATTCAGATATCCAGGAAAAATCTCAAATAAGAAATATATTTGATTTAGAGTCAAGAAACGTAAAATGCAGAATGTTATTGTCTGTAAATAAACAGCCAAGTTCTGCCCCAGTTCCAGTTCTACTCCACCATAAACAAAACTGAATATCATTGCACACAGTGTGAATCTTGTCAGAATTTAGCTTTATAGAACTGGGAGAAGAGGAGTATTGAAACCTTACTCCAGCTATCTTTTAGCTGTAACACTAGAAAGGACTAACAGTAGCATGCATTCCTGATAGAAAATTCTTTATATTGTACTAGCAATATTCATCACACTATGTCCATGCTAATTTTGCCAATCAAATTGGCTGTTGTATTAGCAATTATTCATCATCTCTCATTAGCATTAGGTATGAAAGCTACTGATGCAGCAAGACTTTAAAAATGTATTAGCAAAAATGTAATTTTAGTATGTTCTTATGAAAGCTTGCTAATTTAATGCAGTGGGGTCATCCAGAATAAATTTGGCAGTGGATATCTGAATTTTCTCAGCCCTAGTTCTATACAGAAATTCATGAAACCTAACAGTGAAAAAAGATACAGTACCTAACTAGAAGTTATTACAGTAAACAGATCTTATATGAATTGTAAGTCAACTTTGATGTTTGTGAGCCCAGATGTGTTCTACCATGGCTATATTTATAGATTTCATTTACTTCCCTGGCATTAAGCCAGTGAGAGCAGTACACTATTTAAGAGGTTTCTTCCAGACAAAAGCAGCTTTATCCTGGAACTTAGGCTCCAGAACCTGACCACAGAAAAGCACTGGATTCAGCTCTAAGGCAATATATCATTTTCAACCAACCATATTCTGGAGTTTATACCCTGCAGCAACATAGAGTCAAGAAAGGCTGTGTTGCAACAACTTCACAACGCAGTCACTACCCTGTTGTTGATATTGATATCAGATGCTGTCATCACCAAGATGAAATCAAACACTGTCTGTATACTAATGATTCTGAGCGCTGTAGTTCATTTTAGCTTTGTAAACTCAAGATGAATTTATGGTTTACATTTAAAGTAAATCACTAAGCACTTTCCAGTTTATTCCATTTTGTACTTTGTTTAAAACTGGACATTCTGAGCTTTTTTCCTTGGACTGTGGAGGATGGCTGTTAATATATAATCCTTTCTGTAGGCTTTCTACAAGACTTTTAAAAATTGAATTTCTTTTTTTTGGGGCCTTATTTACTAAAACCTTGCAAGCTGAAATACTGAGCCTGTAAACATATGTTGAATATCTATAGGTCTGAATATTTTAGGTACTGAGATTTGAAAGGAAAAATAGTATTTACGTCACATACTCATTTGCCAAAATAATTAAAAGAAGAGAACAGATGATTAGTAGAAGGTAGAAAATCTGTGAGAAGAACTGTTAAGAAGATTAAAAAGAAGAAGCTAACTTGTCTGTTTTAGGAATAGAGATGAGAGTTGTGCAACAATAGTTTAATATCTGCAGGTGGGAACCCTTCTTTCTCCAGAAGACATATTCATATATTTTTTATTTACAGTGGGCCTCCCTGAGGAGAAAGTAAAGATCAGTAACAGTGAAGCCTATTACATAAGATGTTAAGTGTTGTGTGGAAACATCACAGTAGCTCTCAAATTATTTCCTGAAATGATACCTTTAGAAACATGGTATTATGTGTTCCTATGCCATGTGTGGGGAACCGAAGTGACAGCCACACTTCTCAGGCACAGCGGAACCTTTTGCTAGAGTGGTAAAGCTTGTCTGTGGAGGTTTTTCTTAAGGCCACTACCATGCAACAAGCTTCCAGAGAAACACCAGCAATTAGACCACCTTCTGTTCCCAGAACAAAGCTCTTTTACCTTTCCTGTGGCAGCATAAAAAAATAGCTCTGAGCGAACAACCTTTTTTACAAAGCCGACAGCAAAAATCCATAATTCTATGAGTGCTAAGGAGTACAGCTACCAAGTCTACTAACTTGAGAAAAGGAGATGAATAAATCACAAATTGCAGTACTGAGTGTTCAGCTAGATGCTTAGTAATTAGGAGAATTGAGTGGCCTGGGGTAGGGTACATGGTATGTGGCAGAGTGGGTTGTGTTCATGCGGGCTGGGCTAGCTGGAATAGAGTTAGAGTAGAGTAGAGTAGAGTAGAGTAGAGTAGAGTAGAGTAGAGTAGAGTAGAGTAAAGTAGAGGTGAAGTGAAATAAATGAAGTGAATCCCCTCAAAAGATAAGAGCAAGAACACTCTTGTGTGTGTCTGGACTACTTAAAATCCCAAATTAAAACATTCATACATTATTAAAATGCACCAGCTCTTCCCCATTTTTTATCCCTACCTACATATATCTGTGGCTGTTAATACTTTATTAATCATTCTGCATCAGCAGTTAAATAAAGAAAGATACTTTTACTGTACGTTCTCTTTTCCTTCCATGGCCATGTTTAGCTGTGAGAAAATGGCCAGTAGGATGACTTGTTATAATTCATTGTCTTAACTTCAATAAATTACTGGTGAAAGTGCAGGCAATCCTCCTTGAGATTAAGGCATGAAATACTAGCTGAGAGTTCGCAAGATTTCTCCATAAATTCATTTTCCACTGGCTGTTTAGTTTTTGACCTCTTTTTACACTATCAGAAAGCAAGCCAGTGGACACCAAAGGTAAACCCATCAACTCAAAAAGCAAACAGTAGTGAACAGCATTAGCTGACTTCAGCTGAATATCATATTCCTGTAATTTCACTGTGTTTCTGATTTCATTTCAAGCCTGAACTCTTCATCTAAAAATAGATCTATGGGGTGAATTTGGAATTAGCCCATTTAAAGACCTAGTCTTTTCTTGAACATCAGTGTGAATTTATTAGCTTTGTTCAGGGAGAAACCATAACATTTTATGTAACAGTATTTCTTTTTCCTGGGACAATGATCCTTAACTGTATTAGTCAAAGTTACGAAGGGTGATGAAAAATGAAATCATAACATCAAAAACATGAACCAACAGAAATGTGTGGCCTTACCCAGAAAAAGGGAGGGAGTAAATGTGAAAATTGATGGCTGGATTATACCTGGTTTTATCACTTGTCAATGTGGTTTCAGTAGGGAGAAAAAGATTCATAAGCTTTGTATGAAAAGGATTGTTAGTACTCCTACCATAACTCCTTCTAGCACTTGCTGGGTGATAAAACACAGAGGGAAGGTAGGATTATAAAAGGTGTCATCCCCTCTTCTTCTTAGCTAGAAGAGCTGCCTGGGAGTTGAGAGAAAAGCATACTGCATAGCATTTCTCTCCATATTATAAAGTGTTCACAGGCTAGTGCTTAAAGGACACTTAGAAAGATGCGGAAAACCTCTTTAGCAGGGCTTCTTGTGACAGGAGAAGAGGTAACCGCTTTAAATGAAAAGTGGGTAGGTTTAGGCTAGGTATAAGGAAGAAATTTTTCACAACAAAAGTGGTGAAACACTGGCACAGGTTGCCCAGGAAGGCGGTAGATGGCCCATCCCTGAAAACTTTCAATGTCAGCCTTGATGGGCCTCTGAGTAACCTGATTTAGTTGAAGATGTTCCTGCTTGGTGAAGGGAGGACCTTCAAAGGTCCCTTCTAACCCAAAGTATTCTATGATTCTATGACAATACGATGCCTGAGAAGATAAAGTATCTACCTGAAATGGCTTGGAGCAGTGACACATCATATTGCCCTTTACTATTACAGGCTATGCAATCTTCTTGTAAATTTGAATAATTGTGAGACAAAAGATTACTTCTTCACTTAATGCATTTGTAACAGGAAAACATTATCATATTTTAAAATGTGGCTCATTTTATATATGACAAAATATAAACTTTGCGGATGGCATCATGTAACTACTGTAGTGTGAACTTTGGCATCTAAGTAAGTTAGTAAGTTCCCATGCAGAGATGAGTTTTCTCTTGAGACGCTAAAGTGAATATGTTTCAGGTAATTTCTTTGGGGGTGTGCATATGCTAAACAATATGTAGCTTGGGCAGCCCCTTGTTATTGAACCCAGAAGAGAAAATAGCATACTTCTTGATAAAAATCTCCAAGGTGAGATTCTTTTAATTCAAAGTTGATGTCAATCTGGAAATACTTTCTTTTTACACTACTTATTTAGGGATGGTAGGAAATTATAACTGTTTTGATTTATGTCTTTTCTCTCTGATCTCTCATATGCCAATAAAAGGTTCATTCTGTTTAAGCTAAACATAATTCTCTCAAACACAGCTTTGAAAACTGAGTTAATGTTTGGCCAATACATGTGAAGATTAATGTATCTTTCACATCGGAAGGGAGTAGAGCAAGGTGCAACTAGCTAAATGCACTCTCTGCAAAAAGTCTCTCTAGAGTTGGAAGAAGATGGCAGCGCAATAAGCACAAAGGGAGTAGGAAAGCATCTGACACTGTAGCTTGGTGAAAACAGTAATACAGGTGCTGCTTCTTGTTTTAGGGGAAATCTTGAAGTCTTGTAACAAAATCTTGAGTAAATAGCAGTCATACTGTATTGCAAATCCCGCAAATCCCACAAATCCTATACCTGGGGAGCATCCAGGCAAAGGGCAGAGGGTTAGGAATCTTTGCTTATTTTTCACTGCATCCCATGATTCACGTATGACTTTCTGTTGAGTGGCTCAGCTTAAAGAGAGGAGTCCAGTCCAGAGCATGGTGTTCAAAACACTACAGAGATTCAGAGGTCAATTCCTTCCTTACCCCCTGCATGAAGATGACAGAGAGACAGGCTTCCTACCTGAGGACTCTAGGGTGATGACCGCTGTATTTGGTGCCCAGAAGCCTGTGTATAAAAGGTTGTGTTGAATACATTTAACAGATAAGATACCTCTGGAGGTTTTAATGTTTCTTTGTTCTTTCTCCATAGAGACATAGGGTCCCACCTAATGAGCAGAAATTTTCTGAGCCTGAGCAACTGGCCACCCTAAAGTAGGTAACAACACTGATTGGTTTGAGGTATCTTGGAGTGGGAGGTGCTTGAAAACACATACATGTGAATGCCATTGCAATTTAGCCTTTATTCAGCTTGGGTCTTACATAGAATAGAATCATAGAACCACAGAATCATAGAATCA
>NW_009932455.1:1049-4522 GCF_000696875.1 Nestor notabilis | reverse complement strand
TTCTGCTCGTGCCACCTGGGTGGTGGGAAACATCCAGTTCTTACCCACTGCTTCCTATGCCTGTGTAGGAAAGAAGAGAAGTGCCAGGAACTGGCAGAGGTGAGCAGCCCCTGGGCAATGGCAGGTGCCCCGCAAAGACACCCCCTGACCCCAGACGCCCACCATCCTGTCTAGGGGTGTCCCATGCACTCACCCTCTCCTCTGCCCACAGCCTTTGTCCCTCTGAGGTCTTCACATCTATCAAGGAAACGGTAAGTGGAGCTGTCCCTCCTGGAGCACAACAGACCCCTCCGGTATTCTTCTGCCAAGGGAGGTCCCACTAAAGGTGCCCTCTGCCCCCCTGCAGCTGCTCCATACAGCTGGAGATGAAGTGCATGTATAAAACAGTCAATCAGTTCATGAGGACCATTGAGGACATAACCAGACACCTGGACAGGTGAGGCCACTGAGAAGGGGATGCAGGGCATGATGCTTGGGGAGGGCATGGAGAAATCCGTGGACCTGAAACATGAGGGGACATGCCCTTGTTGGAGGGACGGACCTCCATGGTACAAAGCTGACACTGTCCACCCCTTTTCCTGGTACTGAGGGAGATGCTGCGTCCAGCAGGCAGGGAGGGGGGTGAGGGTACACAGGGACGGGGATCCCACACCAGTGACAGCCTGCAGTCTCCTTTGGGACAGGAAGGATGGAAGGATAGGCCCAGAGTGCTGGGGACTGCTGGGCTCAGCACTCCTGCTCCTCCTCCTCCATCCTCGTCCTTCTTACACAGGCTAGACAGGCTAGACTGGGACATGCCTGAGAGCAGCAACAGCTCCTGCACTACTGTCGCAACCAGTGAAGTCAGCTGCTGTTCAGCATTGTCACTGTCCCCTTTGAGGGAAGAGACCTATACTTCCATCATGGAGTGCAAATGGGAGAGAGAGGTGTCCCATGTGAGTGATGACTCATGGACTACCATCACAGCACGAGACACTATCTGCTCTTCATGGGAGCATCTCCCCACTCTTGTGGATAAAACAAACATGACTCATGCCTCCAGTGTCCAGCCTGGCCTGGAGGAGCAGCCTGCCCCAGCAAGTCATACACCTTGCAATAAAGAGGCGGACATCTGCCTTGAGGCCAATAGCGTGCAGCAGCACAGGGAAGATCTCAAGATCCAGCTAAGTGCTCCCCCACCACCTCCAAAGGAGCCTGAGGTCAGCTCCAGGGAAATGGAGTTGTCTCTTCACCACAACAATGGCCAGGAGACCTTGAAGGGCCCCATCACAAAATCCAAACTGGAGCAGGAACTGGGCCGGCCAGCCAATGTGGATGAGGCTCCACAGCATATTCCAGCCCCAGCTCCTCCAACGCCTTGGCAACGAAAACAATGTGATGTGAGGATCATTCCTGTTGTGCGGAACCCACCCTTCCTGGATATGGCTGTGAAAAATGAACTAGAGCATCACATTGCTAAAAGGAAGATAGAGAAGCGCTACGGGCTGCAGACGAGGATCCTGGAATGTGAGGAAAGCTTTGCAAGAGCCATTTGGAACTGAAAAGCTTCTTAGCCATGCCCTCAACAGCAGTACCCTGGGCAGGCCTACCGCTCCCGCTTCCAGCACTGGAACAGGAATGCTCAAGACAGGAGGCCGACAGGACAGTCCCTGGACTGTCAGAAGAGTCCACAGAACTTGTAGACACATGCCTGCTAGGGATGGAGCCTCCAATCCATTCTGGGACAGCAGCACTGGGGAAGAAAATGAAACATGGGGGAAGAGCAAGCAGCAGCACAGCCAGCAAGGAGACCCTACCAGGCACTGATGGAAGGAAACCGAGCCCTGAGAGACAAGGGGATATGCACAGTCCTTCCCCTTGTGGCTAGGAAGAGTGGGCAGGGCAAAGCGGCGAACATTTCCTCTTCAAGAATGACCTAAGTTGTTGGTTTTCTGAGCTCAAGAAAAATTAAAAAGCCCATACTTGGGGACTGAGGAGTCTACCTATGACTTGAGTCCTTCGTACTCTGCACTATGAAGGGTTTGGAAGTGGCTTACACAAACGGTACTTGTGTCTGCTAAGGAGAAGGGAAAATGGAGGCAGCTTTCCAAGAGGTTACATATCAAGACAGAAAAGACAGTTTGCAATCCCTGTTTTCTCAAGTGGAAAACAAAGGCCACGGGTAAAAATTCTGGTCTGGTTTAAGAGTTTTCTGGCCCTCAGATCTCCCAGGACTACTGTGCACATAGCATCTTCACTGATAATTTTTAGGTTGACAGGGATCATTTGACAGGACCAGACTAAGGAGCATGTACACAGGAAATAACACCTGCAGATCTGAGGAGGTAGGAACTAAAAAATTTGCATGCAAGTTGCGTCAGTAGGAAGCAGAAATGGACTGGGGGCAGCAACCTTAAAACTGCAGCCACACCAATACAAGGGCCATCCATGTCTGCCTGCAGCTGTGTTACCACCTGAAAGACACCACAAGCTGGGTACAGACAAACTGTTGACACTACATCAAGCAGTATATAGGTTATACTTCCTGGAGGTGGCATGAGTCCCTTCATGAGCTATGCTAGTTGGCTGACGTTGCAGTATGGGGAGGCAGCTAGTCTGCTCTTAGTTCCAGAAGAAATGTGTGGGCTCTGGACAACTTTGTGTTGTGCAGGTACTCTCTTATTAGTCCTAAACCCCACAAAACCAACATGGAAGTGACAGAAGCTGAAACTGCACAACAGCACATCCGTCTCTGTTCTGCATCATCCCTCCCTCACTAACCCAGACCACTGCTGTCTTAGCAGGCCTTTCTGTGTGCTCCTGATTTGAATCCTTTGCCGCAGGCATTCATTTCGAACATAAGCAGTTAATCCCACTAAGTCTAACACATGCAATGGCTCTTGGGTTCCCTGAGCTGCTGAACATCCTTACTGCTCTGTCCAGCCCTGGTGCTTCCTGGCAGGCTGGCACAGAGCACAGTTGGTGATGTTAGCACAATGGTCACATTCCACAGGGAAAAGATTGTAGAGGTGGCTCATAGAGAACGATCATACTGTCCAGAAACCATGGCTGCATTTTCACCTCAGCCTGGCAAATCCTTATGGGACCCTGTCATAAGCCTTACAAAACAACTGCTTGTTCATTTGCCTGGATAGCAGCTCTCAGAAGAGGACTGAGGGTTGAAAGGATAGCTTTTTTGTTCAAGGGCCAGTTTCATTGCAGGGGAAGCATTTGTTCCAGTCAGGCCTGAAGGCAAGCCATGGGAGAAATATCCCATTTCAAGGGCTGGGTTGAAGCTGCAGACAGCTGCACTGCTGGTGGGCAGAGCGCTTGCACAGATAAGGACTACGTTGCCAGCATTTAAGCTGCCAACACCTGTAGGTCTCTGGCATTAGCAGCAGCTCTAGCAAGGAGAGCAAATAACTTGTGTCGTTGAATCACAGAATGGTTTGGGTTGGAAGGGACCTTAAAGCTCACCTAGTTCCAACCTCCTG
>NW_009932455.1:0-1010 GCF_000696875.1 Nestor notabilis | reverse complement strand
CCTGGCCTTGAACACTGCCAGGGATGGGGCAGCCACAGCTTCTCTGGGCAACCTGTGCCAGTGTCTTGCCACCCTCACAGGGAAGAACTTCTTCCTAATGTCTAATCTCAATCTCCCCTCTGCCAGTTTAAAGTCATTCCCCCTTGTCCTGTCCCTACATGCCCTTGTTAAAAGCCACTCTCCAGATTTCTGATCATTCCCTCCACGCACTGGAATCTGCCCTAAGGTCTCCCCGGAGCCCTCTCTTCTCCAGGCTGAAGAAGCCCAGCTCTCTTAACACCCAGCAATGATCACAACTGGCCCTTTCTCTGCTCTCCACCAGCCCAGGGTACCCCTGGCACTGCTCTACACAGTCCCACCACGTTCCACCTTACCCAGGGGAGCGAGTCCCCCACCATGCCCTGCAGGTGCATTACAAGCCAATGCTGTGGGCAGGGGCCTCCCCAGGCAGGTTCCTTGACTTGGAACCACGCAGCCGCTCGCTCACTCCCCCCCTTCTTCCTTCCTCCCCCCGCTCCCGGAGGGATGGGGAGGAGAATCGAAGGAATGTAACTCCCATGGGTTGAGATAACAGCACCCCAGTAACTAAGGTATAATACAAACCACTGCTGCTACCAATAATAATGATAAGAGGAATAACAAGGGAAAAGGACACAACCGCTCACCACCTGCCGACCGATACCCAGCCCGACCCGAGCAGCGATCTGGGCCTTCCGGGTAACTCCCCCCAGTTTATATACTGGGCATGACGTGCTGTGGTATGGAATACCCCTTTGGCCAGTTTGGGTCAGGTGTCCTGCCTCTGCTTCCTCCTGGCTTCCCCTCCTCTCTGGCAGAGCACGAGACTGAGAAAGTCCTTGGTCAGAGTAAACATTACTTAGCAACAACTAAAAACATCGGTGTTATCAGCATTGTTCCCAGACTGAAAGTCAAAAAAAACCACAGCATTGCACCAGCTACTGAGAAAAAATTACTGCTATAGCTGAACCCGGGACAGTATCCACCCCTTA
>NW_009932454.1:33092-47770 GCF_000696875.1 Nestor notabilis | reverse complement strand
GAGCGGCTACGTGGTTCCAAGTTGCTGGCTGTGCTTGAACCATGACAGACACACAGGCAGAAAGGATTAAAATGTGATGAAAAATATTACATGCACCAAAACAAGACTAACAGTGTTTGGTGTTAAAGAATTGAAAAAATATAAACAGGAACTTCATAATTTGAAATCCCTCTGCAACAATAAAATCGGTTCATGTATTTTTCCACCATGATTTTAACTTAGCCTAAACATATTAGGAAGTCTTAAAATCAATTTCAATTTTTAGTACACAAATTGGAAGATAATTCACTTTTGCACTGAAGTTATCTGTTCTTCAAGGGTAATTTTTAAGTGATTTTGGCTTCATCTGCTTTTACTTTACAGAAGTGATTATAAACCATATCCCCATTAGATATGCTTTTAAAATAAGAAAGATTCAATAGGCCTTTACAGAGTAACTGAGTCATGTACATAGTGGAATATGTTTATTCAACGAATTTGAGGCTTGAAATTCTTACATTAGCAGGAATATACATTACTGTGTTAGATAGCAGTGGATGATAACCTTGAGATATCAGGTAATTGGTAATAATCTCATAAGAACTTTACATATTTTTTTATAATCACAATTGTTAATAATCTTAGTCTTGTGGTTTATATATAATCTTTAGTACCTCATTTACTCAGTCCTTTAACATCTCATAGATAAATCAAAAATACCCATTAATTAAATGGAAAGCACACATATATTAATCAGGTGTTTTGTTTAGTTTAGAGGAAACCTTGACAGCGTAAAACTACAATAATTAGGAAAAACCAGTTGTCCAACTATATTTTAAAAAATATTTGAATGAAGAATTTCTTAGGTAAAGAGAAGTGGGGAAATATTTTTTAAAAACATTCTTTTGTGTCAGAAATTAAAATGGAAAAGTTAGGCAGCTGAATTAGGTAATCAGGACACTGATTTCCAGTTTTGTCAGTGTCTTGACTCTGTCCATTAGCAGATTTCATATACCTCTCTGTGTTAGAAGACAAAACTACAACAGTATAATTCAGGAATATTTCCTGTTTAAACATAAGGAATGTTTCCACTTTAAGAATCATAATTTTCACAACATTTATGTGAAACTTGCTTTTCAAAGAGAAATTTAACTAATAACATAGGCATATTGTATTCATTTTAACTAAGCTTTCTCGTAATTTTCTTCTGTTCCCTAGTGCTTTTCAGTTTCAGCTTTCTTGGAATAAAGGTTACAATTCAATTTTGTGTTTTTTTTTTTTTTTTTTTTTTTCCCTTCAGTCTGTGGCACCACCAAAATTAAGTGAAATTATCTCTGTCCATTACTGAAGTGACAGAGGAGCATTGTTTCCTCAGCAAGAGAAAAAAAATTGAAAAAATTGGAGAGATCTGTCTATATATAATGTGATGTTTTCTTGTTTGAGTTGAGACAAAATTGTTCTGCATTTGGGAAATAATTGCTTGTCACCCTTCTGAGGCAGTCAGTCTTGTAGTCACTATTAAATGGGAATTAGGTTTACATTAAATACCTGATTTCTACTCCAAAGTGTCTTATAATTTGCATCTTAGACATTATGAACTCTTCTAAATCTGGATCTACTGTGGATGTATGCCATTTGTTCCCAGCTGTTGCTTACAGATCAGTAGAGGGTCTTAAACCTTAAAATATTTTTGTTTATGTAGTGTATTGCATTATTTATTGTTCGTATTTAGATGAGATAACCAAGATCATTTTGCCATATTAGTCAACTAATGGATTGGAAAGCACGTAATTTAAATACAGGAGCATTGCAAACAAGTATTAAGTGATTTCTTTAGAGCACGCTACATTTGTCAGTCCTCAGAAGCTCTTCAATCCTAGACCCAAGTAATAACTGCCATATCATTCTTTGTTTCTCTTTAATTTAGAAAGAAACACGTTAAAGTTGTTAAACATTGTAAATTGGATAAGCGGGGCAAACAAAAATAAGAAAGTTAGACTGGTACAATAATTTTAATGTTATTACACTGTAAACCTGCTGATGGAGCATTGCTCCCACTGGTTGAAATCTTTTTTTTCTTTATGAAGGTATTCACTGTGCTTATCTGAAATGTGTCTTGAGCAAGAGCTGCTAGCACTTATAATCAGACACCTGTGTCTTCAAGATATGCAAAGCTGATAAATGACCAGACATAGTAAATATTTGAGTTAGGACTTTCTCTAAAACCTATCTAACTAGTATCAAGAGAAAATAGACATTTTTTTCCTCCAATTATGGTAAGGTTATTTTTCCCACTGACTTTCTATCCAATATAATGACCGCAACAGCCACAAAATTCTATTAGGATTTAAGAAGTCAATTTATTATTGATTATGCTGAATAAAGTGTGTAACTCTCATTACAGTAAAGAAAAAAGGTAAGAAAAGCCACAAGGAAATAAAACGTGGGGTAGTTGTACTATTTCACTTGAAAACTGATTTCTGGGACCGCTGAATTCCACTTTACTTTATAGAAATCCCACAGATCTAAAAAAAAAAAAATCATTTAGCTGCCTAGAAGCAATACTATTTGATGCAATTATCTTAAAGGTTTCTTTGCTCTTATATTCTGAAGGCAAATTGTCTCCAGACCTCAGCTTCATTTGGCCTTTTCTAGTGCCAATGCATACAGCAAGAAATGTCTCAAAATGATAATGTTTGAAGTGAGCCAGGATTAAGCAATTCCTTCTGCTGTGATCTCTTCTGCTTCCTTTCAGGGAGTGTTTAATACAGCAAAATGTAATTGCATGAAGTATATGGTTCATATCCAGACTTCACAAAGGACAGACATTACAGTAATGGGTGATGCTCAAAGTGACATAGTGCAACAAAGTAAACATACATGAAAAGTTTGTGTAGAGATGGTAACATGGATATCATCTCACTTGGAGTATTGGGACCTCACTTGGAGTATTGTGTCCAGTTCTGGTGTCCTCAACATAAAAAGGACATGGAGCTGCTGGAGCAAGTCCAGAGGAGGGCCACGAGGATGGTAAGAGGACTGGAGCACCTCCCGTATGAAGACAGGCTGAGAAAGTTGGGGTTGTTCAGCCTGGAGAAGAGAAGGCTGTGTGGAGACCTCATAGCAGCCTTCCAATATCTGAAGGGGGCCTATAAGGATGCTGGGGAGGGACTCTTTGTTAGGGACCGTAGTGGTAGGACAAGGGGGAATGGCTTTAAACTTAAACAGGGGAAGTTTAGATTTGGTATAAGAAAGAAGTTCTTCACAGTGAGGGTGGTGAGGCACTGGAATGGGTTGCCCAAGGAAGCTGTGAATGCTCCAACCCTGGCGGTGTTCAAGGCCAGGCTGGACAGAGCCTTGGGTGGCATAGTTTAGTGTGTGGTGTCCCTGCTCATGGCAGGGGGGTTGGAACTAGATGATCTTCAGGTCCTTTCCACCCCTAATTATTCTATGATTCTGTGATTCTACGATCTCCCCTGGACAACAAATATCTCAGAGGACAAAACTTCAGCACTCAACATTCATACTGTGAAAAGAACTGGAGGAAGAAGCTATTAAAATGTCTAGATCACTTTCTGAGAGCTATGAACTTCCTTCAGATTTACAAGATAAGCAGGTATTTGAGTTTTGTTACCTAATTTATGACAATGGCAAGGTGTCTGCAAGCTGGGAAAAATCTTTTCAAGCATCACTTCAGTTGTGATGCTGAAAATATCTTTTTTCCTGTGACCAACTTAGTTCAAAATAGCCATACTTCAGAATTTCTGAGGTTTTTGATTCTTTTTTTTTTTTTTTATAGTGTCATCCCTGTGTCCTGTTACATTTTTCCTCCTTCCTGAAGAAAGATAGATAATAATGTTATGAGTAAAACCAGTTCTGCTAGGAATTGTGATCCTATGCTTGGGACAAGTACTAGAATGTAATAACCCAAAATACTTTTCCAATAAAAATGAGTCATTTTGAAACCTGGATGTCTTTGACGTTGCTGAAAGAAAGAATGAACTTATTGCAGCTGAATTCTCTGTCCCATCCTTGGAATTGTTCAGGGCCAGGTTGGACAGGGCTTTGAACAAGCTTGTCTAGTGAAAGGTGTCCCTGCCTGTGGTAGGGGGATTGGAACTGGTTGATCTTTAAGGTCCCTTGCAACCCAAACCATTCTATGATTCTAAGATTCTGTATCTGTAGAGCAAATTCAAGGTTTTAATTGGTTTTAATCAAGTAGTCAATACTCCCATATGCTTGATAAAGAACTGGATTGAAGATATGTAGCTGTTCAAAGCCTTTGTCCCTAAAAGGTTGCAGGAGCTGGGTATGTTTAGTCTAGGGATGAAAATACTGAGAGGGGATCTCATTAATGCGTATCAATATCTCAAACGTGGATGTTAAGAGAATGGTGCCAGATTCTATTCAGCGGTGCCCAGTGACAGGATGAGAAGCAACAGCCACAACCTAAAACACAAGAAGTTTCACCTCAACATGAGGAAGAACTTCTTTACATTGTGGGTGGCAGAGCAGTAGAACAGGCTGCTCAGGGAAATTGTGGAGTCTCCCTCCCCAGAGACATTCAAAACCTGCCTGGACGCGTTCCTGTGTAACCTGCTCTAGGTGGCTCTGCCTTGGCAGGGGGGTTGGACTAGGTGATCTCCAGAGGTGCCTTCCAACCCATATGATTCTGTGCATATATAACTGTCTGGCAGTTCGTGACTTCCTGGCTGTGAAAAGGAGGCCTCTCAATGTTTCTTTTGATACATGGTTGAAGAATCACTGGTGCAGCAGCAAGCAGAGGTCTAACAATCAGTAGTTAACAGGCCAGAGTGAATACAGGAGCTCTAAAATTGGATAAATTCAAAAGTGTGGAATAATGTAAGATTTTTAATTTGGAGAGATTTTTGCCATATATTATTGAAAATAACAAGGAGCTACTACTTGATGATAATGTGATGTGGTTGTAGTTAAGTAAGTATTTGGTGCAGCACAGTGAAAAATCTGTTGAATTATGAATTGTAATTCTAGGACAACAGAGGAAAAACCCTTTGTGAACTGACAAAACCGTGAAGCTTTAGTTCTGAAAGAGGCAAAAAAAGTTGGATGCTGTATGTATTCAATGAAAATGAGGGCTGAGCTAATCCAAAGTGCAAATGAATATTCAGAGCAAAACATGATTTGTTACTGGAGGTAAAAGGTCAGCCAGATGTCCCTTGTGCAAAAGCCATACCTGAAACATCAAGATACATGTGTTTATATAATTTCATTATTTGGAAATGAAACAGATATCAACATACTAAAACAGGCAAGAAGAGGCATGTAGTAATCTGCAGACTCAGATTGAATTCTGAAATAACACATTCAAACAGTAAGGTAAAAAGAGAAAGTACAAGGGCTGACAGCAAGAGTTTTCAGAAAAAATCTCTGACTTACAAGGAATGTATAGTTAAAACGATCATAAAGTAAGTTTAAAATAAGTTAAGCAGTTCATTGCTGTTAAAAAAAAGAAATACCCATTTTTCTTATTCCCCACTACATATTGCTAAGACTGAACTCCAGTGATAAGAGATCTAGTGATTCAAGATCAACCCCAGTGATTATGAGGTCCTTTTACTGTTGGGTTGGTGGATTTAGTCATCCCAGTGAAGGAGCCAGCACACACTGGGGCTGTTGCAAGATGTGAACAACAGCTCAAGGGGTGCCTGGAGGAAAGAAGGAAGAACACAAAGGGAGTAAGAACATCCTTTTCCCAGCAGCAGCTAGTTGCTAGATGAGCTCAGCTACTCATGACAACTGCATCTTAAGGCTAAAGCTTCACATTACAGCTGGGCTAATCAGGCAGTTAACACCCACAGAGAGAGGCTCCCCTGCAGCAGATGATGAGGGAATGGAAACAGAATTGTACTTTTGGGCGGCAATTTAGTTGCCATGTATTGCCACTGTTTTACTGTGAGCAATGCATCTTTCCTCATCTATTTTGCCGTATATCAATTTCTATACACATGATGGGAACTTTAAGTGGCATAACTGTATGTTCCTAATTTCTGTTGCTTTCTGTTGTCTTGTCAAAATTGTAATGAATTTGTAACTTTTAGTGTTACAGAGGACCTGGAGTGGATCTGGGGTGACTTAACATGCTGTAGTAGACAGTAGAAGGAACTCATGTGTCCTCCAAGGGCTGTGACCCATAACCCAGAAACTGAGTACAGTTATGGTGGTGAAGTCTAGACAGCTGTATAAATTGTGTCATGTTTAGTGGGATGTGTGTGGCTGGCGATACTTGCCACAGCTCCTCAACCTATACAGTATGAAGTTTCTGGTGGAACTGTTTTTTTAATTGGCTTGGAGGAAGCAAAAATATTTACCTGTCTCTATTGTTTCTTTGCCAAAGTAATTGTGCTCAACTGTGCCCTACTGGTAGAGACCTGTGCTTTCTAAATATGTCACTGGGGTGTGTGTGAAACTGTTCTAGCAGGAGAGTGTTGTCTGTCAGAATTTGTTGCACTTGGGTCTATTGGGCAAGTCCAGTTTCAACAGAAGTTCAGAAGAGACAGGGCTTGTACTGGTTTTGTTGTGTTAAATGGATTTTGAAGGCTGTTGTATAAACCAGGAAATTAGAAGGAGGAGTTCATGCAGGAGAAAGAGTGGCTACTTTTGATAAAACAGAGTGTCGTAAAGCTGAAGTAGTAATTACATTGTCCTTTCTAATAAAACCAATTATGTATAATCAAAGAGTGGAAATTCAGTTACATGATTTTAGGGAGCTGGAAGCTTGGTGTTACACTATCTGTTTATGCATTCTACATCTAGAATTCATTCCTAAAGATATTTTAAGTTTTTATCGTGTTGAAAAAAAGTGCATCTTTATTTTTCTTTTGTAAAGATGACTGACCTTTTTTAGTCCTTCTGTTGTTTGGATATGAATTATTTTCATTATAAGGCTGCTACTGCTTTTCCAGCCTTTTTGGGGAACAGAGAAATGGTTATTTTAAGTTCAATCGCAAAATGAGCTGTTCAGCAATGAAATAAAGTCTTTAAATGATCAGCATTTGATCAGTTATATGACTGCTGTTTTCTCTATTCATGCAATTTAATTTGGAGTGCTGTTTACAAAATACCAAATGACCATTTGTTCTTGCAGGCCAGTAAAGACCATCAGTTTCTGATGTTTTATGTGGATTTTCTTTCTAACTCTATAGGAAACCTATCAAGTTGATGCTTTCCTGCCTTAGTTTTAATTGCTAATGAATCACTGTGCTTGCACATCATGCTTCCCATCACACATAAATTATCATCTGTTCTCTTCTTTAGGAGATGGCTGGAGGTGCCTCAGCCTTAAAAACTGCTATGTTTTCTTGATCTTGAAGACTGGTTCTGAAGAAAGATGTTCAAATGAATCTGTCAGCACCTGGTTGTCTTGGATTTTCTAGGCTCATGCTAATTTCCCCTTAATTGAAGTGCAAGATGTCTCCAACTGTGACCCTTTAATTATGAGTTAATGTAGCAAAGAAAGCACGGCCTGAGAAAAAAGAAAAGGCAAAAAATTTAAAAAAAATTTTTTTGTAGAGCTGCGTATACACTGTGCAGCTTCTGTGGAGTAGGGACGTGGTGCTTTTGTATTTTTGTATCTCATGTCATTGTAGGAGGCTCTAATTGGATCCTTCTTCCCCTTATCTTTCTTGAAAAAATTTACAGAGTCTGTAGCTCCAAACATACTTACAATCAAAATAAGTAATTTTATACCATCTCAGTCTTCTTGGATGGCTAATTTTATTTCCTAGGACTTTGCCAGTAGCTGGAGTGATTACAACTTTTAGTTCCTACTGTGTCAGAACACAAATCTCAAACAGACTTCAGTGGGGCATGATGCATTGAGGAGAGAGAGGCTGTGGGCATCTTTCTAACTCTCATTATAGAATTTAAGATCTCTGCAATTCATGATTTTGGGACATACCCTTCTTAATTACCCTCTGGAACAAGCAGAGATTTGTGCACTCAAGTGACTAGGTTTGACACTGTTCTCACATTGTACACATTATAATAATAAAAACATGATTGAATAAAAATATAATATAAATATAACCTAATTTAAACATACCTTAATAATTTAATTTAAAACAATACAAGGATGTATGCTGCAGGCTGCCCACCTGGAAAGCAGCTTGGCAGAAAAGGCCTTGGAGATCATGGTGAGCATCAAGTTGAACATAAGCCAGTGATGCATCTTTGTGACAAAGAAGGCCAATGGTGTCCTGGGCTGCATTAGGAGGAATGTTGCCAGTGGGTCAAGGAAACTTATCCTTCCTGTCTACCTCAGCACTGGTGAGGCCACATCTGAAGTGCTGTGTTCAGTTCTGGATTTGTCAATACAGAAGAAACATGGGCATACTCGAAAGTCTCTAGACAAGGACCATTAAGATAATTAGGGGACTGGAACATCTCACATAGGAGGAAAAGCTAAGAGAGCTGGGACTGTTCAGCGTAGAGAAAAGAAGGCTGGGAGGAATTTATAAGGATGTACAAGTAGTGGAATGGATGCTGTAAAGAAGACAGAGCCAGGCTCTTTTCTGTGCTGCCCAGTGAAAGGACCAGAGGCAATGATCAAACAGAAACGCGGGAGGTTCCACCTCAACACCAGGAAACACATTGTTTACTGTGAGGGTGACTGAGCAGTGGCACAGGTTGTCCAGAGAGGTGGTGGAGCCTCTATTCAAATCTGTCTGGATATGGTCCCGGGCAGTGTCTCTCAGTGACCCTGCTTGAACAGGGTTGGAGAAGGTGACTTCCAGAGGTTCCTTCCAGTCTCACCCCTTCTGTGATTGTGTGACCCTAACTTCTTTTCTTAGGTGATAACTTTCACACTGACTTATCCTCCCAGCCCCCAACCCTGTTCTAGTTTATTTTCAGAGTTTTCTTATCCAAATTGATGCATTAACTCCATTTACTCATACCATGCAGGTTCACTACAGACTTTTCTCACTGTTAGATGTATTTCTTCTGGTACACCTAGCTAGCTGTTCTGTCTTTCTGATCCTTGTCTCTTCAGTTTATTGTCTGCTGTCACAGCAGTTCTCATTCATAGAACCCTGCTATTCTAAACCTATTCCTACCTTCTATTATCAGTTCATTTCCTACCTTCCTCTGTTTATGCCCTTTTTAGTATCTCAGATCTGATTTTCTTCCCAATCCTAAAGCTAGCACATGCATGCCAGACTTAGTTTCTTTTCCTTTTTCTTGTTACCCAGACTACTTGCTCTAGCCTATTACTGTTCTAAACCTTGAATAAGTAGACCCTGTACCCCCACATTCAAAGCAAATTCAAAAAAGCATGAAATCTTTCTGTAAGATTTGAACTTCAGATGAGACCACTGACCAACCCGTTTTTAATTAGTGTATGTGGCTGGATGGCAATTCATGCATTTGCACAGTCTGGATCATGCTTATTGCAAATAGAAAGTATTTCAATGGCTCTCTCTTACGCATCTGGGAAATTTACTTCTAAATTGATGGGAATAAATTCTGCCAGTAAATTTTCAGAGGAAAAAGGATATAGACCTCTCAAACACAAAGGCTACCTGAGAGTCAGTATGCCTCACTCTAGCATAAAAGGCCTGTTGAGTTTTCACTGAAAGCCTCAGTTTTTTTCTAGAAAATGGCCAGGGTATTTTGGTTAGTATTTTTCATAATCTAACCCCCAATGGAGATGTGATATGAAAGGTGTTATGATTAGTTTGATAAACTTACAAGCTATTGAAATAAGTTTGCTGATGGAAGTGCTTGGAATTGTTCATGACAGGCCATACCACCATCCCCTCTTACAATTGCAAGTTCTACTATTATAAATGAAATATAGCTGCTTCATGTAATATTTTCCTTTGTCAGAGCCTCCTGTAGACCAATTTTTATCAATGAAACTGTTATTATGAGATGAGGTACTGTTTGTTCTTTGCACAGATGGTTGCTTATGCACACACAGTAGTAATTGTTTAGGTACTATAACTGCTCATGTACTTTTACAATAATTGTCTTATTTGTGTACTTTATCCAAATAGCAGTTGCTGACAGCTGAATTATTCATTCTGAACTCATCAACAGCTGCTACCTTTTGTTGCCAGCTACTGCTATAAAGCATGCAGGTTGAGAGCAGCATTTCCTGAAGTGACCAGCAGCTAGAGAAATCGCGTTTTACTATCAGCTTGAGCCTTATTAGTTATACCTCCTTGTGCAGCCTGGAAATAGGTACTGCAGAAAACACCATTAAACCTTTACCAAAGGAAGATATCATTTTCAGATTTCAGCTTTTCTGTATTGTTTTTTTCTGTCACTTCCTCTTTCATACATATACCATTTTCTTGTATGGCTTTGCTGTCTTCTCCACATAAAGTAGCAGCCTTTTCAAGCCAAGCATATACTTTGAATATAAGATGATGGAAAATTTGCTGTGATGAACAACAATCTGGGCTGCATTCTGGCTGAAGGACACAAATAAGCTTCATTCTACATATTTTATATGTAGGTTTCTGTGTCTAGATGTGTATACAAATGCTAAATTTTAGCCATTTATATTTATCTCTTCTAAGAGGGTAACAACTATAATGTCAAATAAGAATGTTAAATTATTGTTTTGGGGCATTTGAGGTTTTTTTGGTTGTTTTTTTTCTGGGATTTATTTTTTTTTTATTTTTTTTTCTTTAATGTTTATGTAAAGCATTCATGGACCCAGTCTGGCTTTTGGTGAAGTTATTGATGACTTGTGCTAGTAATGAAGATTATCTTACTTGTTTTAGTGCTTGTTAGAAAAAGGTCACCATGAATATGCAGCCTGCAGGCAGTACGGTCAGAACATATACCCATATGTCAAAGACACCATGCTATCAAAGTCAACAAATATGACAGCATTTTGTCAGGGGATTCAGCAGAATAAAAGAAGATCCTATAAAAAAATCACACACTAACAATCTAGCAATCTAGCTTTTTGCCTCCACAGTCCAAAAAATTGTAAAAAGAGAAGAGGGACTCTAAGCAACTTTAAGAGTCCTTCTGTTTCAATCCCCACTGCCTTCTCTATGTACTGTCTACATCCCCATTTACTGAGGAATAGCCAACAAATAAATAAATAAATAAATTTAATCTGATAGAATGAAACTGAAGTTTCACACTGGAGTGAATTTCTTACACGTCTTTCATTCATTCAACCTTCAAAGAACTTTAAGTCAGTTCACAGCTTGTAAACCAGAGAAATATATTGAATACTGATGGAAACAAGTAAGAATTGATTGGTTAAGAAGGGCACATAAATTGGTCATATTTAGAATGAGCTATGGACCTGCTTGCTCTTTTTTTCATTGAAAGCTTAATTTAAAGAAGCAATTTATTTGGTGCTACTTATATGATCACCATTAAACCATTACAAAGAGGTTTGGTTTCTTTTCCTTTTAACAAATATAATTACTGTTGTACTTGACTAGGAAGTATTTCATGTTTTAAAATGTCAATGAGGGTTAGATTTTTTAAAAAAAATATTTCTTTTTCTCTACCTTTACTTGTTTTCTATATAGGTACAGAAAAGTTTCATGAGTAGCAGAGCTATGTCCAACAGATGTTTTATTCTGAACACTTATTGTGTTACTGCAGACACTATACTAATGATTTGACACAGCACTTAGGCATAAGTCTCTGTCCTAGAGTTCATCCTGAAATGGATTAAAAATCATGTCAGCAGTGTAAAGAATAGATGGAAACACAGAAGTGTTTTGTTTATATGTCAAACGTGATACAGTGATATGCACATTTAGACAAGTGATTTGTTTCTAAGGTTCCTATGTTATGTGTTACTCACACAAAGACTAATATTCTGAATTCCACACTATCTCCTTCTGTCCTGGAACTGTAACTCATTACTACTTCTCTTCTGGCAGATCACCTTAGAATGATTAATTATCACTTACATTGTTAAAGTGGCCAGAAATTGAATGTTTTGAAAATGTATAATACCAATATATTTCAAAACTTTCCCCACAATAGGAAAGGAAAAATATGATTGGATAAGATAAGATGGAAGGAAATTGCAGTCTGTAGCACAGAAGTAACAAATTTCCACCCTTTTCCTTCCTTTCTTCTTTATCCCTGTTTCAAGAACCTTTCTTTTTGGAACAACAATGATTCAAGTTTCATCTCTTTCTATGTCTGCACCTGGCCATTTTAAATAGTGGTTGCATGGTCTGAGAAGAAAACAACTAAGCACCATCAGAAATTTCAAATCTCCTGTCTCATTTTCCTGTGGCTCATATTGCTGAGGAGTAAGAAAGCCAAGGTCATTCACTCTTTATGTCCCTTTTCTGGAATAATTTTAAATTATTAAAAAGAAACTTATGTAACAACTTTTTAAAGTAAATAAGTTGTGGGGTTTTTTTTGTTGGAACAGATATGATGAGAAGAAAATAGTGATTTACAATGTATAAAATAGGAATAATGAGAAAAAGAATGGGAAAATAAAGAGGTTGTGTTTAGGTTTCTTACCAGCTGTCCGTAGGAATTGATGCATTTTGTCTAACTTCAGTCATCTACAACATAGATGTCAGTATCTAGTTTGTTTTCTTGTCTCCCTTTGTAAACAATGGAGAAAACCAGGCTCTTTAAGGGTTCAGTTAATCTCATTTTAAAGGTGGTAAGTAAAATAGGTTGGATAGATTGTGCTATTTAGAAGTACCCATTTTTCTCTATTGACTAGAAATGGAGGCAAACAAGTTAGTATATATATTGGTGTCTAGAAGTCAGATTAGATATACCTAATTTCTGATGACTAACAAAAGAAAAAGCGACGTTAAAGAGGGGTCTCAGTTTTGTTAATGTGATGATGTTCTACCCTATTGCTTTTGGACGTGTTATTTTTGCCACAGACAAGGTATTTTTATTAAATATTGCCCTTGGAAACTCCTGTGCAGGCTCAAAATAATAGAGATTAATTCTTCCTGAGACGCCTTTTATTATCCATCTGTTTTTTTCTCTTGGTGATGGCTTATCTTGTCTGATGTTCCTGCTTTATATTCCTGCTATAGTTTGGTCTTTGGGTACTTATGAAAAGGTGATACTTGCTTTTCTCAAGATGATAATTTACATTTTAAATGTTTTTAAGCATTTACAATTGTATTCTAACTATCTTAGTATTTTGAACTACATCCTGAGAGAGGTGGAAGGAGATAGCAAATATGGAAAAAAGTGTTCAATTGCATTTTTACTGGTTTTGAATAGTACCTACTAATTGTCATGGTTACCTCCTGAGTGGGCAGCTCCTCCTTCAAGACCTAGCCTGTCGCAGTATTTCCATGGGAAGCCTTGCATAATGCTGAATCTAAGCCCACACAACAGTGAGTTCCCTCTGAACTCAGTATGCAATTCACAAGAATTACACAGGATAGAACTGGATTTTAAGTAAAAGCTAAACAGGAAACAGGAAGGATCTCAGTTTTCAGAGTGTGCGGAGCTTATTTCTATCACTTCATTTAAATTCTTCTTCCTTTTGAAGTAACACGCAAACAACAATTATAGTCTGCAAATGAAATCAATTAAGAAGTTATGAGTGAGACTTGAGTTGTTTACAGAGCTTAGGGGTTGTGAGGTGCCAGAGAGAAGTCTAGCTGTCTGCTTGAAGGCTATGCTATCACTCTGCTTATAAAAAAAATAAATACATTATAGAATGTCTGCAAAATACCAATTAGAGAAAGAAGGGGGAAGCCATATTAAGCATTAGAAGACAGTTTTGAATTCCTGTTGGGATGCAGATTAATATTTATTAGTATAAGTTTAGATACTCAAAGGTCTTTTTAATCAAGGTGAGAGGCAATTTTCATCAGATGATCTTTAAAAATGGATAAATATGCATGAACAGATTAAATATCCAAGTCATAGCAAAACTGCAATAAGGATCAAAAAATATATTACTCTGTAATCCACCAAAGGAAACAACATTTTTTTCCCCTCAGTTGAAGAGAATGCTCTTGTGGCAAAGTAAAAAAAAAAAAAAAGTTATAAAGTGGATATTTTTTTTTTTTTTAATTAGTTAGGAAGAAGAAATTATTCAGGAATACCTTTCATGGTCAGTGGAACATTGCACTGTTAAGTGTTACGTGTAAGCATTTTTCATGCTTACTTGCTACATTTCAGTTCCATCCGCAGCAAATTCAGTTTCTAATTTTAACCAACTGTTTTGGGGTGTATTGCTGACAGTACATGTCAGAGTGCTCTTGATTTATCCTTGGAGCAAAGCTATGCAAGTCACTGGCATTGCACTAAGGATAAATTTGACTGGTTATATGGGAGTGTATCATAAGTTATAAAAAGTAGCACATCAGTGGTCAAGCAAGACCTAATAGCTCAAGATCTGTGTTGCATGCCATTTGTCTGGTGGTTTGACAAGAGAACTGGATCATATTCCAAACACATGTCCTGACACTATCTGTTTCTCTAACTTCTACAGGTCAAAATGACCTGATGAAGGTTTGGAGGTTAAATATTGTACATTAACTGGTAGGAGGGTGGTCTAGAAACTGGATTTCATACATTATACAGTAACACTATCACTCTACAATACTGCTACTCTTGAACTGTAGTATATTATCATGTGTAATGTTGCAGATTACCTCATTACACGTTGGTGAGACATAGTTTCAATGCAATATTAATTAAAGTCTATATATTTTTTTTTTTATTCTCCC
>NW_009932454.1:0-33061 GCF_000696875.1 Nestor notabilis | reverse complement strand
AAGAGTGTAATAACGTTTCTGACTGAGGGAGATTGTTTTGCTGGAAGTCACAGGTTGTTTCATTTCTAGGAAGAAGGGATGTGTAAGTTTGTTTTAAGGTTAGCATGCCACCTCTGCAGCATCCTGCCTTGCGTTCAGCTCGAGAGTTTCAAGGCTCTGAATGCATCTGAAGTAGACTAATCAAAAGTAGTAGAGACAGGGCAAACTGCTGTCAGACCATGAAGGTGGTGTAGTGGAAAGACAAACAATGTATTAAGAAGAAAAATAAACAGGGAATAGTAAGACTTTTCAGACTGAGGAAACTGTGGGGGTAAAAAACCTCAAGCTATGTGCAGGTGGTCATTTTACTGTTTCTGCTAATGGGGGGTGAGGAAGAGGAGAAGAACTGTGCCTTAATTGCCTACTCTGCTTTCTTTGCAGGTGTCCATGGGATCTAAGCACAGTGATTCCTGTCTTACTTTTAATTTGAGCTAACTGAAACTCCTTTAGAAGGCTTCCCATACATGCTTAGTTGACATCTATATAATAATACTAATAGACATGAATCCAGTCTAATGCTGAGAGTGAAATAAAAATGAAAACTCAGAGCATTACCTGCTTGCTTACCTAACCTCTGAAATACTTCCATCTTCTTCCCCCTCAAGCTGATGTAAGACAAGTTCTGGGAGAAGGTGGGGGAAAGCATAACTGCTATAGCTGATTCAAGTATAAAATGTTGACCAATTGAATCCCTGGACTAGCTCAGCCTATTTTTCTGGTTAAAACAGCAAGCAGAAGTAACTTGCAGACTCTTCCTGTAACACCTGAACTGAAGCATGAAAATCTACAGAGAGGCATTGTTCCCTGCCTCGGCTGAGTGCCTGCTCATGCTGGAGAACAGTGCTGTGCATCATGTATCTGCCTCGTGGGGCTTTTAGAAACACTGGCAGAGTGGCCAGGTAATATATCTGAAATTGTGTGTGGAGAGAATTAAATGATGATTGAATAAAAGTGATTTGGTCTTTTTCTAGCCTGTGCTTTATGTTTTCTTTATCTAAAAGGAGCTAAGTAGTCTAGTCTTCTCCCTTGGGAGGACTTAAAAATGCACTTCTCAGAAAGAATGCTTGTAGTAGAAAAATAATTGTTCATTATTGAAAGCATATTTTGTCCTCCTCAGAAAACAGCTGTGTGGGTTGTTTTTGTTGTTCCTGTTTTGTAAATGAGTCATTTTGACTTTGCATTTATCAGAAGGAGCCTTGGAATTTGTATTTGATATCAAAGAAAAGAATTTTGGAATATTCATATCTTGACAAAGAGAGAAGGAGAGATGATTTTTGTGGTTTAGTGAACTAAAACCTTCATTAAGAAAGAACATAGCCTTGTATCTGGAGAATGAAAAAAAAGTAAAAATTTCTTGGGGAAAGAAAATTTCTGGGGAAAAAAAAAAATCCCCAGAAATTAATTTTAAGAAAAGTCCTTCTTTAACACTTCTACCACTCACCTAATTACTTTTTTAATTTGTGATGGACCTTCTTAGCTTCTTTCTGATAAGCCAGTAGCACATTTACATCACTGTTACCAACATTTGTTTTATGGAACTTGTTTGATTGGGGAGTTTTTCCCCTACAAAATAGGCCTTTATTTTCATTTGCAATTCTTGAACTTTGGCACTTATATTGCATAAAATATGATGTACACGCATCACAGGTTTGCATGATGCAAACTATAAACCAGTAGAATATAGCAAAGATGGGTGCACTTTAAGGACAAAATGCCTAATCTAGTAAATATTTTCTGAAGCAACTGCTATGCCTGATTGTTAGGAAATAAAAACTCAGATAATCTGTTTCTTAAAAGAAGCAGAGATATTGTAGTTGTTTCTCTAAATCTGTGTGTAAAAGCCAGTCTCCACTTAAAAATTCTGGAATCCTAGTTATTGGGATGTGGACCAGATGATGGGATGTGAAAGTATTGCAGTGCCCAGCTTCTCCTATCAAGTGAATTTTTGACACTCTAGCTCTTACATGCCTGTATAAACTTGATGAAACTCTGCATGACATCACATAACCATACATTACATGTGAATTAAAGATTCTTAATTTGAAAGCTACATTGCTGGGGCAATGAGAGGCCACTTATTCCTATTCATCAATCACTTTTGACACAAGATTATTAGGATACATAGGGCAGAATAAAGAATTAAACAGTATTTAGTGTCTTTCAACACAGACTGGCTGGGTACAAATGCTTGAATGGCATCTAACCTCTTCCAAATATGTTATGGCAACATAAAATTCAGTCTAAATCATGGCCAAACTCTTCACTGTTACTGGCACGTAATATAGGACAACACAAAAGAGGGAGGAAGGTCGATGCTTGAAATTCATATTAAGGTGTTTTTAGTCCATGCAAAGGATAATCAAAACCAAAAAGCAGAATCTGTTAAAAATAATGCACAGATCAGGGAATATAGCCTAACTGGTGAAAACATGTGAATGTCATCAACAATCATACCTTGTAAGAATGAAGAAAAACATATCTCACACTGCTAAAAGTAGAGTGAGGGGAATTAGCAGTGTAAAGCAACTTGCCCCTGAAATGCACCTCTCTGATTACGAAATTCTGGTCTTACATTCCTAAATTGTGTGTGGTTTTTTGTTTGTTTGTTTGTTATTTTTTTGTTTTGTTTTGTTTTGTTTTTGGTTTTGGTTTGTTTTTTTTTTTTTAACATTGTGCTCTCCACTGAATCTGAAGTGTCAGAGTAACGTTAAGAGAAACTAGCCCTTTTTTCACATCAGGAAGAGAAAACAGAAAATTCAACAGTCTTTTCTCACTACTTGAAAACTGAGGTCACAATTCTAAATAGGAGGAGCCAGCTAATAATTGATTGCACTGCTAGAAAAATGAAGTGAAAATTTGCATCCAACAAAAGCGTTCAAGCCTAAATTAAATGACATAACCTATGGCATTTGATAGCCTGTTCAAGCCAGAATAAAATGATAAGTAGCCTGTGGCACTACAAAAATGTGTGCACACTTCCTATTGCATTCAAGCTCATATTTTAGTATAGACAAGATAACAGAAAATAGGTACAAGAGAGAACAAAGCTTGCGTTAGAGCTTATCTTGTTCACTCTTTCTAATAGTGCCTCTTTAGTCAAACAGACCTGGAGACAAACTTAGCTAAACCAGATCACAGTGATGCTACAATGAAATGAAATCTTTATCACGTGACTCAAGTCTGTGTCCCAAGGAAAGATACGTTGACTTCAGTAGAATTAAGGAATGCAATTCTGTGTATCTGAAGCTCATTCATTGAACAATTGTCTTATAGTGATTTTAATAATACTTTTGAGTCTACAAAAACTGTAGGCTTGAGTCTATGAGTAATAACAGTCCATCAATAATGTGGCTTTATAAAACACTCTTCAACAGTCCAGCCATATTCATCATATAGAGAAACATTAGCTTAAAGTTTGTTAAACTTAAGCCTCGAGTACTAAATTCTCATGTTTCCCACTCTGAAAAGGGGATAGTCGAGGATTTTAGTCAGAAATTTGATTTTCAAATTAGAACTTTAGGTCTCAGGAAGCTATTACACAAGTATTCTAGCACCACAGCATAGCAGGTATCTAATCACCTATGTCAAATTCCTAGACAAGTCTGTCCGTGTGTTCTTTCCTATGTATGTCATGGTTTAACCTCAACTGGCAACCAGGTACCACACAGCTGCTTGCTCAACAGCCCTCCTTTCTCCTGGTGAGATGGGGAGGATAAATGGAAAAAAAAGTGCAAAAGCAGCAAAACCCAATTATACTGGCATTGATCAGTTTATAAACTGACGACAGAATATTAAAAAAATCTAACTGAAACTGAACATGTAGGAAAGGTGCACTTTAAAAAAGGCAGAACTTGCTATTTAAAGTTATTCCATGAACACTTTTATCCAACACTTAGTCAGACACTAGGCATTCGGATTGCTAATTTTTCATTATTGATGAATATAGGAGTGATTAAATGAAAAAAAAAAAAAAAGAAAGATCATTATACTGTTCTATTAAGCTATAAACAAAAATTTTGTGTAAAGATTATTTTAAACAATAAATAGCTTAAGTCAAAATACCCCATGTACCACATGGAGACCTCAGAATTTTTGCAGCAGTAAAAACTACAAGCAATGAAGCTAATACATGCCTCTTACCTTTGTGACTGTGAACACATATCAGGCAGCATTTGCACCAGTGATTTATGTGTACAGATGTATTTTATGTATATGTATGCTATTCAGAAGAAAAGAAAGAAACTAAAGAAATACTACATTGTTAGTGGAATACAGTAACTGTTGCTGAATGAATGAAATAAAACAATCAGATTCCAACTTCTCCCAAGAATGCCACAACTACATATCAAGCAGGATATAGACACATTAAAATATGACATCATGACGTTGGTACTGGAAATGTATTCTTCTTGACTGAGCAGGCCCCAAAAGAAAAACCTTAATGGACATCCATACAACAATGAAAGTATGAATTTAAAATGAATACAGTAAGTTGTAAAAGCAGCTATCTTGAGATGTCTCTGACACTGACTGAATATGTCTGCCAAAATATGCAGAAGAGTACTGGAAATATTTTTATGGCTTTGACAGGGAAGTATTTGGAATGAAGCTAAAAAAATTAATTTTCACAGCATTAGTCTTAACTACAGTCAAGGAAAAACATGCATGCAGTTGGAGCTTTAAATGTACTACTGTCGTACAGGTTGGATCAGTCACTGAGATCTGCTCCTAAAAATGTTGTTATTGATCATGGTCTATTTTCCAGGAATTTACTGTCTGTTTCCTCCCAACTTTAGTACACTTATCCAAATAATGAATAACTCCATTGATTTGAAATTGAAGCTCTGACTTTGTGATCTACTTAAACAAGCCAGATTGCTTTAGATATTAACCACCAGAGATAGCAGATTTCATGTTATGCAAATGCTGTCTAAGTTGTAGTAGATTTAATTTAACTATCGATTACCATTAATTTATCTAGAATAACTACCTTCATTAGTTCTCTAAACAGGGATTACAAATGCTATTTAGTGCCTAATATTGGATAAATTCTCAGTACCAGACAGTAGGATTGTGCCATGAAATTCAGTTTTTATCCAAGCAGTTAGCATGTCTACTGTATAAACCAGACTATTACAAATTTTTAGTCAACTGTTAAGATTCAGGAGCTGGTTCAAAAAACTCATGGGCTGGTGTTGAACTGCCTACACTGTCTTGTGAGTCATCACTGCAGTATTACCATGTTCAAAATACTGCCTTTGAAATCATTCTGTACTCTTTTTGTGTTAAGCATGTGTCATCTTCAGGTGATGCAGCACCTTCAGAAAAGGCAATTAATCACTGAGGACTGCTAGGCAATTTGAAGATGTCTATGGGGAGACAGTATCAAAGACACTGCAAGCTCTAAAATTAACATCAAAGCGATTATATCCAAAAAAAAAGCCTTGTACCTACTACTGCTTTCACAGCTGCAAAGCTTTTCATTTAGAACATTTTGTGTATCTCATGGGTATGTTGCTCACAGCTTTTCTGAAAGTTTGTTTTTCCCCATGGAAGCAAGTGCTTATTAACAGGAGATTTAAAAAAAAAAGACATTTAAGCCCGTCTATCTGTTGAAGTCAGATTGGATGTGACGCAGAAGCTGCTGGTAATGGGGTTTCAAGACTATGCTCGTCACCAGTGTCTTACACAAGACTGCAAATAATGGTTCCATTTGAAGAATTATAGAATTATCCAATCTTGTCATCACTAAGTAAAATTCTAATTCAAAATGCTACAGTGAATGGAAGCCCAGATGTGCAGACTTGCTATTGTCAATCAAATATCATCTGGGACTATTTATCAGAGCAAAAAGGAGAACATCAAAAATAATTTTGGAGAGTTGTCAAATTTCATTCTTTTCATTCTTTCATACTCCATAGTTAAACATGAGCTCTCAAAATTCATTTACTTAGAAAACAAAACTGATTATATGTCTTGTGACTATGAATACAATTTTAATGATTGCATAAAAGATTAAACCCAGAAAAGATCTTTGTTTCAAAACAACTGAAAAAAGCCCCAATGACTACCTCCTCCCTCTGCATCCCTTGTCTTTTTACTTAACACTGCCATGTAGGTTCTATTTGTTGTTAAAATTCTTACTGCTTTTTACCTCTGTAGAGATATTTTGCTTTTATAGTAACAACTTATGTTTAAGACAGACTAGAAAAGTTCTTGAATAGTTTGGTTTGTAGAAAAGTTGAGGTATTTTCACAACACAGTCTCTGTTTTGTAGATGCAGAGGAGGCCCAGTAAGGTTCTCACAGCAAGAGACGCTTAATACCATTTGATTCTGACTTTTGCTGTTCAGAGAGAGTCAGAGAAATGATGATACAAAATATTGAAAGAAAGGATAGTTTGGGATTCCTGCAGAGGAATAAAAATGAGAAAAAGATCTGAATTCAGACAGATTCCAGCGCTAAATGGACAAAATGTGGACAAAATCCTATGGGTAATTGTAGCAGATCAAAGGAAAGATTAAAATTAAGAACAAGATAGAGGACACATGATTATAATGTCTTATTCTTAAGATTTTGAGACAAGATTGAGTATATAGTACTAGTAGTTACTCCTTTTTCCTGGGAGCTATATCCAGAAGATCTGCATTTACGAGCATATATACCAGTTACTTGTATCTTCCTACTTTTTCTTTAAACATAATCTGAAGTACTGTATTATGTCCTTAGTAAGTGGCATCTGTTTAGATGTGATACTGATGTGAAAAATTTCTTACTGAGTGCTATTTTCAGCAAAGTATTTATATAATATGCAAAACAAAGCCATTTCACTGAAGATAGCAGAAGTAAGCATGTCTGGAAGTGTTATTTCAATCACATTCACAATAATAATATTCCTTTTGGAGACTGAAGAGAGTGGATAACTTTATGCTATGTTGCATTGGGTAAATTTTTCTGTTTCCATTACCTTTATCACAAAATATTTATCTGACAGTGTGAAAGAATCACATGCAAAAAAAGAAATGTAGTAAGTGGTTCTTTTGCTGTACAATATTTCTGAGTGTTTTTAATAAAAAAAAATTGTTTGCTGTTATGATGCTCTAATTGTAAATTGCTTGTGTGCTGAAGTAATAACTAAACTGGATAATCATTTCTTCTGACTGTATGCAGCTGACACAAACAAAAAGATATAAAAAATCATCAGTGCAGAGCACCGTGGAATGCCAATATAAAGTGATTAATTATCTACAAGGAAGAATTTCAAAATCACTAAAGTACCCAGGAGAAGAAATTGAACTGAAAGTTAATGGCACTTGTATTCCTAAATCTCTTGGGTGTTTTTGAATCCTCAGCTTCTACATGAATATATTACAAATAATGCTGCTGGAATACTTGGAAAGATCTGATTATTTTTTTCTTGTTCTCCTTTTAATGCTCAGTGATTCTTGTGGTCAATATTTGCCTTCAAAAAATGTGTACACTTTAAAAATCATTAAAGTCAGTGCACCAATCAACTTGCTGATCTAATATCCTGGACACATGTTGAAATTATCCGTAAGAGATAATATTTTGGTTGGTTGGTTTTGTGTTGTTTTTTTGTATTTTTTTTTTTTTTTCTCATAATCTTCTGAGTTCTGTTTATCTTGGCTGGATTCTTTGCCATGAAGAGATTTTTCTTGTCAGATTTGGTGTTCTTTATGAAATGCTGCTCAGGATGCTTAATGAGAGTTGAGACGCTCATCAAGTCTATATTTCCTTAAAAGAAAGGAAGCGCTTCAAACCAAATGTCTCAAGTTTGAGAGAGGATTAGTTCTTGGGTACAGGTAGATTATTTCTCTAATGAGGCAACATGGTATGTCTTCTGAGCATATTCTCTACAGCAATATATATCATTAGCAAAGACAATATCCTTCCTTTAGGAGTCTTTAAGCTGTTGCATTGGTCAGCTTTTAACAAATTCAAGGGCAAACACAATTACATCTCCTGTGTCAAGAATCTTTGTCAAAAAATCCATTGCTGTTTGTAATTCCAGAATCCCTGGAATTTGACATAGACAATGTAGTGGAAAGCACATCATTAAAATAATTTCTTTTGACTTCATTTGCTTTGTTAGTCACTGGTAAACCATTTAATGATGTTTGTGATAATCAGTTTTTATGAAATACACTTCATCATAGTATACTACATGAAAAATGTATTAGAAATACAAAAGTGTTTCTTGAGGACAACTTTGACTAGAATTAAAATTTGCTGTCATATATTCCTTCAAAAAGCCTGCCTTTGATAATAAATCAGTTCAAGATCACTTAGTGGTCTAATCTCACTGCTGAATAAGCAGTGATCGTGAGTTGAACATATACTGCACTAATGTTCCAATAACACAAAATAATGTATGTTTTTTAGATTTTTTTTTTTCAGTATAATGAGATGCAGTGAACTTTCCTTTTGGTTTATATAATGATTTCACTGGCAATCATAGGACATATAATTAAAGAGGAATATCAAAGGAATAAAGTTTCTGTGTGCCAGATGTAATCTTGGCTATGAGTCTTCAAACAAAGACAAAATGAAACTTTAAGTATTATACACCAAAACCAGAAATTTATTACAGACTAAGGACAATGTGATGATGTGTGTCATTATGTCTCTGTTTTTTTCTTCATTTTATAATGCCTTATTAATGTAAAATATTCATGCTGAAGCAGTCTCTCCCCAGACCCAGAAAGAAAGCATGGTTCTGTCACCCATTCTTTGTGCCAGGCTGTGATTGGCTATTGATAATTACAAAGTGTCTTTCAGCTTTCGTTCAGTTTACCACTTGTATTATGCGTATGAGGAAGACCAAACAGGTTGTTGAATGTGTACATGTAATGTTTATGAAATAGCTGCTATTTCTGCTGAACAGGCACCCAGGTTTTCCAGAGCTCAAAGCAGAACCTACTTCAGTTTGAAATACTCAGCTCTCAGGGGATGAGCACTGTAAGAGTACATGTCTAAAAGCTAGCACATATAGTAATGTAACTTTTAACATGTTACATATAAACTTTCATTTGCAAAAGTCTCACTTGAAAAAGGAAGGCTGTTAATATTGCAAATCCAAGTACTTATCAATAACATGCTAGTGAACAACTTCTATTACAACAGTATAATGATCTTGGATTCTTAGTTACATTGTCAGATACTGTATTTTCTGCTAACCTCCTGCATCATGAGAAAGATGTTCAATATTTACTTTGATCACTGTTACTCACTATGTGGCTTTACTTATTTGTTGCACATCATATGAATCTTGAACTTTATTTTACTTATCTTCCCAGATCTCCTTTGAAAGTGAGTTGCTGAATAATCATGGTCATTTATCTAGCTGTAAGTCCAACAGTGAAACTAGATTTTTGATATTTGTAAGAATGCTTAAGTTTATGCAATCAAAGACATAGTAGCATTTTGATTTATTATGACAGATCTGTTGGTCAAATAAGGATATTTCTGTAATTCATACAGGGCAGACAGTGAAACCCCTTTTCTATAATATTTTTCCATTTCTGGACATGTAAAGGTATTGATTTGGTCAATCCCATTGTGCATATATCTGGATGCACTAGTAAGACCAGCAAACAAGGACTAGTCACTATTGAACACGAAAATAATGAACCGTCAAATCCATAAAAGTTAACATATTTACAAAATACCAAAGGAGATGGAGTTTTTTTAACACGCTTTTTTTTCACTCCCCTTCTTTGGTAACTTCATTTATATATTTATTAACGTATGCTAAATCAAATATTTGTTACATTCCTAGGCTTAGCAAATAAATCAGTTGCATTTAGCTTTACTGGAATGAATAACAAATGAATTTTTTTATAAGCAACACATCACAGAATAGTCTTATTACAACACAGTTTTACTCAGGCGTAAATGTTTGCATTTTAATTTGAGCATATTTTCAGTGAATTATTTTACAGTATTCCTGTATTCTTGGAAATGTGAAAATCCACTGTGAAAACACCCAGGTTCTTCTCTGCAGAGAAAGGAAAGCGAAGCTGCTTTACAACTGAGTGGTCCATGGTACATATAAGTGCCTGGGGTTATTCTTCCCAGTGCAAGAATTTACATTTCCCTTTGTTGAACTACATGAGATTCCTCTCTGCCCATTTCTTCAGCCTCTCTAGCTACCTTTGAATGGCAGCACAACCCTCTAGTTGTGCTGCAAAAAACTTCACAGTTTTTGTCATCTACGAACTTGCCAAGCACGCACCTTGCCCCAGCACCTAGGTCATTAATGCAACTGGAATTTCTGCTGCTGATTACAGCTCTGAGAGCCTGGCTGTTCATCAGTTTTCAATCCACCTCTCTGACCACTTGTCTAACCTTTCCTTTGTCAGCATATCTATGAGGATTTTACTAGAGAATGTCAAAAACCTTCCTAAATTTGAGGTAACTACCCTCATCCACCAAGGTCTACACCTCATTGTGGAAGTATGTAAATTTGGTTAAACATTTTTTCCTCCTTACAAATCCATGCTGACTACTCCCAATCACCTTCTTGTCATTCATATATTTGGAAATGGTTTCCAGATTATTTACTCCCTCACCATCCTAGAGACTGTTGTGAGGCTCATCTGTTGTACCTCAGACCTTCTTTCTTGCACAGGATCTTTGGGAAAGGTAAATTGTGTGTGGATCAAGGTGTGGAATGTAGTGGATCTAGAAGACCACTGACATTAGGAAGTCAATGATCCACATCACAGTTATAGCTTTAATACTAATAACCTCTTTCCACGGAATGGACGTGTGCAGCATGACATAAGAAAATCCATCTGGTGACTGTAGGAACATATCGGTATCTGAAACGACAAAAGATTTACTTACTATCTATATTCCTCTTTTTGTTTTGTCTTATTAAACAGCTACTTCATTAAGTCATTTGGTTTTGAACCTTTCTTACTCTCTCTCCCTCTATCTTCTCCCCCACCACTGTGAACCACCTTTTTAAACTTTTCCCTAGATATGAAAAAAAAAAAAAAAGTTTATTAAATGTCAAAATGACACTTAAAATGATGTGGTTATTATTTTTTAGATAAAATTATTTTTTATCTAATAAATTGTAAATGTTTAAAATAATCCTATAAATTACTGGTTCTGAACTTGAAATAGAAGCAAATTACTAGGTCAAGAGAGCTTATAGTATGACATTTGATATAATGAAGGAAATTATTTCATTTTCAGATAATTCATTAAACTTCTGAATACACTGGAGTTTGTTGGTGGGCTGAATGAGCCAAATTCTGAACAGCGAGAATAGTAGCATATTGAGTTATGCAGTTTCTGAGCAACAGTTAGATACTTGGAGTGTATGGAACAAGATTTTAATTTCTTCAGTAACAGAGGAGATAAGTATTCCCATTGTATTGATTAAATGAAACTTGTTCATGTATATAATACTAAACAGAGTTTAGTTAATGTTAATGCAAAGCCCGTTCATGACTTATATACAAAGTTGAACTGGAACAACTTTTCGGTGAAATATTTTATGTACAGTTTTAATTCCTCCCTCTTATCCATCTTCATTCTTGATGTAAAAGGAGTGTTAAAGATATTTTGTGGAATTCCCAGCATTGCACTGCCTTTACAGTAATAAATGAGGCTACAGGAGATCTGGGCTCCAGAGTTGGGAGCATAAGACATTTTGGAGATGTCTTGACTTCCACATGTTATGTTTAATCTCTGTAACTCAGTGAACACTTAATTATTGTTTCTTTCTCTTGCATGTGAAAGAACACATTGGCATGTGTATTATGCATAAGTGCAGGTAACATAACATGAAACTCTGGACCTAGCGGAGCAATACCAGAACAATAAAACTTCTCCCTCTATTCCAAATTTGCTGTTTGTGAGTATTTCCATGGTTTTCCAGTGTATGGATATTTCATATAGTTCAATTTCAATGACAGAAACCTGTTTTTATTTCCTGTAGATGAGTTGGAAAACTTCTTTGATTTCCAGAGGTGACATAATTCTACTGTAAGAATAATGACTTTGAAGCACAGGCTTTTTATCCTTATTCATTCTTTACACAGACTTTCTGTGTGCATTTTCACCTGCTGTTTTCACACATTTCAGAAGAGAACACAACAAGAATATATATATATATATGCATATATATATATATATTTTCCTGGTATATACCCAGAAATATACCAAATATAACTAAGGAAAATTCAACATAATTGGTTATAATTGTATTTACTTTTTTTGATCCTGCATAAAAAATCATATCTGCAAATTCATGTCATGCAGCTATGCATTTTTTTCCTCAGTAATTTTATTAGCATATAATAAAGATCTTATAAAGGGGCATTTCCTTAACAATGTCATTTTTATTAGGTTGCTTGCATTTTCCACTTTGCATGTAATAGTACAGATTTAGAAACGGCTAACTGCTAGTAACGAATGACAGACTTGTGAAGTTAATGTTGTTACAGTAATTAAGTACTTTTATCTGTACTAGAACATGGTAAGAAAATCATTAGATGGATTTTCTATGCATGAAGAACATAAAAACTATTTGTGTATGATTCCAAGAGGGCAAACACTAATTGGAAGCAAAGTATAGCCTTGGGGTATCGGAAGATGGCTCTGATTTCAGGCAAATGATGTGCTTTCTTTCTTTTACTGCTGCTTTCCTTTAAAAATAATTGAAACATAAAGCTTTTTAACACTAGTGACTCCTTTTCTTTTTGTAATGCTGCATCTGGTGATTCAGTAACAGGGTTGCAACATTTTTGAAACACTATGTTAGTGTCTAAAGGGGTTTTAGATAAAAATGTCCTCTCTGTTGTTTGGTACTATTCATCAACAGGGAAAGTTTATATTGTAAACATATAGTACATATTTTTACAGCTGAGCATGTATAGAAAGTGACTATGACCAAAATTTTATCTTCATGTGAAAGTGACTTTTTCTAAAGTGTAGAAGGGATGATTAATGAGTCTTTTATTTATATTTTACTCCTCTCTCCCTTTTCTGTAGTGTATGTATATATACATAAATGCATCACAGTAAGTAAATCTTTTGAAATTGAAAAGCCTGCCCAGAACAGAGCTAGTGTATGTAAAATGGCACTGACCAGAGTAATTCTTCTGTCATTTTAAAGAATGCCGTAATGAGTAGCCTTTAAACATGACAGCTCTGGAGGGAGAGTTTATTAACATTCTGGAGAAATAGCATTTACAGCTCAAAACTGATCTGACATATTTGTACAGGCAAAAGGTGGATTGCTCATGAGATCAGAAAACAAGCATACAGATGAGAATATCTGAATGTGATCAGGGAATATATTTTTATACTATGAGAATATTCTGGTGGCTTGCTAATACTGAAAACTTATACCTGATACAGCTCTAGTCTTTTACAGAGATTAAGACTTTGATCTGTTTGGATTTGATAAATGAGAACACCCTCGTATGTGTTTTATATCTGCATTTCAGGTCCATTTTAAATGTGCACCAAATGCAGATTCTGAATCTGTTTCTCCTCTGGGGTAGGTGACAGCACAGGAGAAATGCTGCAGATTGTCCCTTTGTGTGGGAGGTTGAGCTGGTGGTACCCCAGCATTGTTGACGTCTGTGGGACTTGCAGCAAACCTCACTGCAGTGCAACTGAAGGTGACATTTTCACAAATGGCTCCATTAATCATAGGCATGTTGGTAAGCCACACATCATCATTCAGCAACACATATTTCACAGAGAATGAATGTAGCGGAGTAAAGACAGGACATTGCTGGTGTAAGAGTTGTTGGTATTGACCCTCAAAAAAGTCGTTATAAATAAAACCAGGTTTAGTTATTACCTAGTGTAGCCCTAAGAGCTCTAATGCCCTAGGCAAACAAGCAAACATCTCTGCAGCCTGGCATCTAGGTAGGCATGCAAGCAGCCAGCAAACATTTTGCAACTCTATTGTTTTGTTGCCCTAGGCAACCAGCTGTTCCTGGGCAGTATCAGCAGTCCTGCCCACCGCATGGTTAAATAATGTGCGAGACAGCCTAGTCCCTCCTTCTACCTTTATGCTTACATGATTTGGAATAGGATTAATTAGTACATATTTTCACAAATAATTATCAGGTGTATGAATTGTTGGTTTGTGGTTATTTGGGATAAATACTTCATATAATAGGATTTTGAGTATTGTGGTATCAGTGAGAACAATGTAACAGCTGAGATAAAAATAACTGATTGGATACAATATAGAAAAATTTCACTTGGAAATGACAATGCAGTCACCCTATTCTTTGACGTCCTTCTTCCCCCTTTGAATCATGTCTGAATGCTGACTACTGAGTTAATACAAAGATGGTTGTTAGAATGAATATAGGACAAATAATAACAAGTATTGTCAGCTGCTTTTGTCACCTTAGCATGGGTCTGCAGAACATGAAGGAAGCAATGCCACTGACAAATATCCAATGGTGGAATTGCTTTAAATTCATGATTTCTGGTTTTAGCATGTTCCAAATATGATTCACCAGATGGTACAGGCTCAAGTGTGTTCATTTTCTCTGAGCAATCAAATGACGACTACCCCTAGACTACGATAAGAGGAGATTGTCATTGAGAGCTTTCCCTGTGTAAAGATTTTATTGTAAGGAAGAGATAATTCAAAGGTGAATGATTTTCATTTGAAAACTTTATCCTGGAAATTATGCTAATGAAATAATTTTCAGTTTAAAAATGTAACTTTGGGATTTTTGGTCAGCCAGTGCTATTTCTGGAGCAGTAATAGGCACACTTCTTGAAAGTTGTTTTGTTTTATTAAAGATCCTATTTTCTGTCTGGAAGAAAGACACACAAATACCTGTAATATACTCATGTCTAAAGAAAGGCAGGTGATGAGGAAGGAAATATCAGCATAACAATTTTCTTCTAGTGAATGCACATAGCTTTTCAAGTTTATTATTATTCTCTGGCTACTGTTTGCTGCTCTTGTTCACAGTGCAATGTCTAAAATTCAATTGTAAGTTCTGTGGGTCATCCACTGAGTCATTTTTCATATGTAAAGCATCTAGCCTTATTTAAGTACTACATGTACAGTAATTGCAGCAAAATTCAACCTTGAATTGTTGAAATACAATTTTCTTTGACTATAATAAGACCTGTGGCTATACATGTAGTTCTGAGTTCATTTTGATGTCCATAGAAAATGCTTATAGTCATCTTTCCTGCATCTATGCAATGATCAGTCTTTAAATGTAATTTTAATTCAGCATCTGATGAAAGTAAAGAGCAGAGTATTATAAGTAGTGCATTATATTTTCCAGAAACAGATTTTGATTTCTCATAACTCAGCATTCTGTTTTCTTCTGGGATAGAGTTAATTTTCTTCATAGTAGGTCATATGGTGCTACTTTTTAGATTTGTGACCAAAACAGTGCTGATAACACAGGGATTTTGGTTATTACTGAACAGTATTTGCACAGTCTCCAGGCCTTTTTTGTTTCTCATGTTACAGGGCCAGCAAACAAGATGTGGGTGGACAAGAGACTGGGACGGGACACAGCCAGGAGAGCAGACCCCAACTTACCAAAGGGTATTTCATACCATATGACTTCATACTCTTCAGTAAAAACTCAGGGAGAAGGAGGAAGGGGGTGTGTTTGGAGTGATGTCATTTGTATTCTAAAGTAATGGTTATGTATGATAGAGCCCTGCTTTCCTCAAAACGGCTAACCATATCTGCTGGCTGATAGGAAGTAGCAAGTGAATTCCTTATTTGCTTTACTTATACACAACTTTTGCTTTACCTATTAAACTGTCTATCTCAGCCCCCAAGTTTTCTCACTTCTACCCTTCCAGTTCCCCCCTCCATCCCAACATAAGGGAGTGAGAGAGCAGTTGTGTGGGGCTTAGCTGACATCTGTGGTCACAGAATATAGTATACAATATTCTTGACTTGCTTTTCCTACGTTTAGTCACTGCATTCTAATTTTATGGAACTTGTTTTTTTAGTATGTCAGGGAAGAAAACTGTGATAGAATCTCTAAATGTATTCATATATTTTCTCATAGGAAGCACCAATGTATTTATAGAAGAATTTGTAATCCAATCAGCAAGGAAAAGGGTGTCAGTCCTGTAACATAAATAATAATAAACTCCCCTATTTAAGAAGTTTGAAAGCTATGGTCAGAAATAGTTATACATTTTAACAAAAGGCACAAAATATACTGCCTGTTAAAGGAAAATAATAACTTTTGTCTTTTGTGTTGTTTTTCAAGTATATGCATTATTTTTCAACCTTCCACATCCCTTCTTCCAACACCCTGAAACACCACAGTATTTTCTGAGTATTAAGTTTGCCAGTGCTGTGTTTATTGTGAAAGCTAACTATGTGCATCAAAGCAATGTGCATCAGTTAGTTCATCAGAGGAAGAATTTAAGCAAGGTACAAGGTGGAAACAGGCCTTAGGACAAAGTACTAGTGCTGATATTAATGCCATCTATAAATGGCTTACTTACTTACATACTTAATCATTCAGTGATATATAGCTTCCTTTACTGGAAAACAGAAATTGCTGAATAGTGCATTGCATCAAAACACAATGGTTCAGAGCACACAATTGGACTAATGTGAGAATATAAATGTAACAGATGTGTTTTATTGGAATCTACCCTGGAAGGATTATTGGTGTACAACGGCAGAAATCTGGCCAGACAATAAAGAATTTTAATCTCTTTTGGGATATTGCAAATATCCAAAAGAAAAGCTGGTATTAACTAGTATAGGAACAAAGAATACAATAATATTTCCTTTCAAAGCTCAATTTTTGTAGAGAGATAATAAGATATCTCATCTCATGTCTGACATAATTATTTTAAAAAATGCTTATCACATAAAAATGTTCGTGGTTACACCATAATGTATAAAAGTGCATGACGTAATCGTGACAATTAGAGACATGAAGCTAACTAGATGTGGGGAATGTTTTGCTTCAAAACTAGAATGAAATAGAGCTCGGGTAATCAAGATACCAAACACAAACATTAAGTGTTTGATTGAATCTCTAATTATTAAATGGGTATCTTTCTTTGGACCGACAGCAAAACTGTAAAAAAGTGCTAGTGAACAAGCTGTTTACAATTGCAGAAGCAGTGGTAATGACACCACTAAAGCATCTAAATCAAGTTATGTGCTTGATACACTATGTTTGCCTTTTTCTTTTTCCTTCCTCATCATAAGAATTACTACAGAAAGTGGTAGCCTATGGCAACCAGTAAGAGAGATGAGACTATCAGGTATGGAAAACTTCAAATGAAAATATGAAGTTTCTATCTATGACAGGTAGTTTGTGTTAGATACAGCACTTAAGGGATTAAGAAGAGATTGACAAGGAACTCCTAAGAAGTTTATATTCAGTGTTAAAGGAACACTCTGCACCCATAATTACCACTTCCGACATTTAATGAACTTTTAATAATACTTTGATTACATTTGATACTGATAGTCAAGAATTTGGTCAATATTCTCTAGCTTAGCTGAGACAGCATCTAGGGGGTTAATTGTAGTTACTCCTGTAAACTCACTAAGAATGGAAGGATGAATGTTTTAATATATTTAACTAACATAATTTAAAGTAGGAAAGTATGAACATATGGAGAAGAGACAAATGAAAATGAGGGAAAAGCAAGACTTCTTGTTGTGCTTTTTTATTGAAACAATAAAAATACATTCAAAGACTTTTTGAAGGGAATTACACTTACAACTGATAAAATGATTGGAAAAAAATCTGCATAGTTCAGTTGCAAAACATAACGTTCCTATATATTTTTAAGGTCGAAGAGATATAAGTGAATTAAGGGCGTAAGGAATATATACAGTGTTGTATTAAAAAGCTTAAATACAGAAAATAAAGATGCCTTATTTCATGATAGAAACAGTTAATTTTCTTTCTGTGTCTTAGGAAGAAACTTTACCAACTGACTCTGCAGGATTTGTGTACCTTTCTCTGAAGAAAATATTCTCTGGAGATACTGAATTGAAAAACAACTGACTAATATGACATTCAATTTTCCTTATGCTCTTAGTCCTTAACAATGGTCTTCTTAAGTGCACATAGAGTTACTTTTGTGCTTTCTATCTGTGCAAAATGCCTTAAGAACTTATTTCTTTCTGTCCTGTATTTACAAATAAGAATTAATCTAAGACACTGTTAAAAAAAAAATAAAAAGAAAAAAAATTAAACCATTATTTCCAAGCTGGAACTTTTTATTCTAAGTTTCAGTTCAGTGTGTTTTTTACAACAGACTTGTAAAGTATTGAAAATAAGATTTTTAACGGAAAGTCTCACAGCCCCTTCACTGCAGTGATGTGAGCAATAAAGCCATAATGTAGTGCTTATAAGACTTTCACACATTTCACAGTGGTTTGTTTAGTATTCTAATGTATTTTAAAAATATTTCTTCTCAAAGTGGTTTTAAACACTGCAGTATTACATTTTTACTAAGTGAATGAAAAAAAACCCCTGCTTATTTTATGTATTTCTTTTACTGATATACATAAATCAGATATGCTCCAAGCAGGAGCAGCATTGGATTGAATTTGCATTCAACCTCTGAAGACCCGATTCACTCTAGTCTAATGGCAAATCACAATTGCAGGAGTTAGTCATGAAGAAAATAGAGAAAAAGTCAACCTGCAAAAGATCATCTCAGCTAGAGAGCCTAAGTGGAACGTTATTGTACGGTGCAATTCAGTAGAATCATATATGAGATGGATGGCACATTTTTAATGCAAAGTTTAAGCAGTATTTAGAAATTAAGCTATTATGCGTTTTACACCTCAGTGAGAAAAACCTTTCTTAGGTATAAAGCAATTTTAAGAAATGCAAATATAGCAATTGTTCACTACAGTGACCAGGGTCACAAGACCATTTTTTCCTTCTAGGAGAATAGTCTGATAAATGCAATGCAAGGCCTTGTGCCCATTTTCTGGAACCCTCTATTGTGTGTTGCATTTATCATAAGGAATTATCTCTGAAATTGTGATTAAAAAAAGAATGCTAAAGGTATAAACTTTCTTCATAAATTTTCTTCATGTCTTTACATTTAAGTATGTGCATAAGATAGATGATTCTTATCATACTTTAAAATTGGAAAAAGATAGTCTTAAAACAATGTGGTCATTTCTGCAATCTGGTCTGTTCTTGCCTGAAAAGTTTTCCTGAAGCTTTGTAAAGTGCGTAAGTTCTGTCCATCTGAATATGGTTGCAAGTCTGACATTCATCATGGAAATAATTTAGCTGCAAATGATTTCAAACAAAGTAACATTTCTCATATATCACTGTTCTTCTTATGCCCTTTCCTGTCATAGTTTGTTAATCTTGCTGTTTTCATTTAGTCTTAAATTACTGTGTAAAATCTGGGGCAGGACTCTCTTCTTCTGAAATGAACACAAAGAAATAACCAAAAATCTACTAGAGATGGGTTTTCAGTCTGATAAAAGCTTACAGAGCTGTTGTCAGTGACATAAGCTTCTTCTTTTGTTATATGGGACACTTCTAAATCCTTCTCTATAGTTCCTGTAATTCTTTACAGCACATAAAAACACCTGTGACACAAAAAAGCCCTGTGGTATTTCAATGCTTGTAACTGTTTTTTTCTAAGGAATGAAATGTGTAAGTTCTGTGCTTGTGGCCGGCAGCCCTGGTTCCCCACACTGCTCACCTAGCTTTGGGGAGAGATGCAAATGTAATCTGGCATCTTTATTCCCCCACTCCAGGGAGAAGAAGGTGCCTTTTTCACACCCAGATTTTCATCCTTACATGCAGTCAAGGTCAAACAGCAACTATCCCAACAGGGGGCCAGGAGCAGAAGAGAATGCTTCATCCTTGAAGTGAGCCAAGGTTTCTGCTTTAGTAAAGCTCTTCAGCAAATGCTGAATTTATAGCTCTTCAAGGAAGCAAGAATATTAAATGTTGATCTCTTCCTGAAAATAAATGTTTTCTTCAGCTTGAGTAAATCATAAAATTTTATTAATTATCCCATCTCAATACGTTGGCTTACATGTCATGTACAGTGTCATTAGGATGCGCTAAACTGTTATTAAAAAAGGCCTGAAAAAGGCTTTTGGTGATTTAATTTTTTTTTTCAATCTATTTTTACTTAGTTTGTTAGAGAAAAGAAAAATTTTAAACAACCAAAGACATTAGCAGGTAAAGAAAAACCTGACTGTGGTGTGGTGGAGAAAAGAGCAAATATGCAAAATAAATGTAGTAAATACATGTTTTCCATTAATGCAGCCCTAAATCTGATTTGTATTATAGTAGTAAAAGTTACAGAGAGAAACTGTTTAAATAAAACTAACTTTTAGTAAGTAGAAAGAAAGAGTAGAAAGACTGGTGACGTCCTTGTTAAAAAATAATATCTGTTTTCTAAATGCTGGATGAATAAGCTGACTGAAAACAATTTATTATTTCAGAAAGTGGCTGAAGGACTGGTAGTGATACAAAATGGTATTATTAATTAAGATATAGTTCCAAAATAACAACTATCTTTGATAGCCATAGAAACAAATTTGCAATTTTAATGAAATTTTACAAAGAATGGAAGGAGACAAAGCAAAAAAAAAAAACAAAACAAAACAAAAAAAACAACACAAAAAGCCCAAAAAACACATCAGAAAACATACTGGTTATCTACCTACCACATGCCAAAGGTCTACATCCTATACTAACAACGCACTTGCTATGTCACCTGGATCTCCTCCTATTCAGCCTGAAAATGTTGTGAACCCCGTTCTCCCTCTGTGTTTCTGAAAGTTGTCATGCTGACAGCAGTTGTCCTCATTTTTTTGAAAAACAAGAAGAAAGTCCGCTGATATTTTAAGACTATACAACTTAAAATGAAGTAAGGGTGGGCTTATGGAAAGTCACCTCATTGTAATGCAGTCATTTTATTCCCATGAATACAACTCCCAAACTGAATAAATGACACAGATTTGCTTACCATGCTCTGGAGAATTCAGATACTAAGAAGGGTAAAAATAGGCAAGGTGAACAGAGAATGGAAACAACACTTTCTGTGCTAGGACACTTTCCATGTTTTTTAGCTAGAGCTAAAAAATCCCCACATGGAGACAACTATTTGGAGGACTAGAAGATCGGGATGCTGCTAGTGACCAGCCAGCCAATTGAATCTGTTGTGCTAGATGTTTGTTGGCAGGGCTTTGTTCAGTTTCACCGAGTTGAACCACCTTGTACCATATAAAAGCTAAGTCCAGTGTAAAGATGTCTAGCAATTTTAAACCGTACACTTTCACATGTGACCATCTTTCTTTCAAGCACTGAACTACCAAGAATTTTACTTTGCATGGGGCATCTGATTCTACTTTTCACCAATAATAAGTGACAAAATATATCAGTCAGATATCCACTTTACATTATTAAAGATAAAGAAAGTAATTAGAGTCAGAGCCCTGTGAGTTCTCTAATCAACCAAGAATCTTTCTAAAAATGAAGGCAATCCAAGTGTTTCACACTCTTTGATCTTGTACTCTCATTCATTATCATCTGGGTATGACCTCAGTGACCCCTGGTGTTTTGCAAAGTTCACCAGTAATTATTTCAACCCATTCATTTTAGGAAGGACCCATCTTTCACCTTGGCGGCATTCAGATGTAAATGCTTTTTCATTTTTTTTACTAAATTGACTTCTAATACTTATCACTTCAGCTGAGAAAGAGGGACATTGGTAGCACAAGTCATACACAGATGATACACAAGCTTTTAAATTAAAATATGCTCAGACCTCTCCAAGAACTTCCAAAGAACTTTACAAAGTGTGATGAGATCTTCAAAAGATATCAAGTCTTTTTACAGTCACATACTGTGATGATTTATTAAACACAGATTATGAGTCTATTCACCTGCTGGTTTTGAGCTTATTCTATTTTCAGTCATTGATACATTAAAAGGAAGGGTAGGGTCCTCGTTCACTGAAGAATTCCTGACTGCCTGTTTTCAAAGAAATTAGGATTGACAGTGTGTTTATATCTATGACAAATATTTATTTTACAGTTAACTTACAGGAAATGTATCTCTGGGAGGATCTAACTGAGGATGGAGTAGAATTAGAGAGAGACATGAAATGGAACAGAAAAAATGTCTCAAATTCTTAAATGACCTACCAGGCCTTTTGACATGACAAAGAAGATTTTATCCTTTTTATTTAAAAGGATGAAATCCCTGTGTCTGATATATTATTCTCTTATCTCCCAGAAGAGGTCCTCATTACCCAAATCAAAACTGGGACAAGACCCTGCAAAAGGGACTTCTAACACAGCACTAGACAGAATAGGCTAACAGTTGTAAAAGAGGCTTCTTTATTTAAAGAAATATAATAATTTCTGCCTGAAGGATTGTCCTACTCATTGTCTTCCCTACCCATTAATTCTATTGGCATATGAATTTTACTATAGAATTGATGTTCATACCTTGTCCTGCAAAACAAAACTGTTTACTAAGGTGCTAAGCATTCATTTGAGGTGAAATTTTCTTTTTGCAGGGAGTCAATATAAGATGTGTGCATTGCTTATACCAGTTAATTTCTGCTAAGGAGGAATTTTAGTCTTATTGATCTAGAAGTTCAGAGAACATTTTGAGGTTGCTTTTGATAATAATTCAGGATGTAAGGTGGAATAGAAGGAATAATTTTTTTAAATGGTTAATTTGATTGGATTTACTGATTTGATATTGTATCAGCCTTTGGCTTAAGTCCGTCCTTTACATACTAGAAGGATGAGAAATGCTATAGATAAGGCTATACTTTCCCTTTTTGTTTGTGTTTGGTTTTTTTTTTTTTAAAATATATTTTCTTTTTTTGCAATGGCTTTAGAAAAAGGTCAGTGACAGGTAGGCTAAGTTCCCTGTGGGCATATGGACCTACAGCACTGAGGTAAGTAAGGCTCTTTGGCCAGCATAGGGAGGCTTTTTTTTTAAGGTAAACAATGCTTTCTCCAGGACAGAAATTGTGTGTCATTTACAGCGTCTGCTGGAAGATACGAGGCAGTCAATCCACTCTGCCAATGAGCAGAAAAGCAATGCAGAAAGAATGGAACCATTACTGCAATTGGGTGTGAGTGCTGCAACCTGTCCATCCTCAGACTGCTCCTGAGTCAATGGCCAAGCAGAGATTTGTCCAGGAATGCAAGTACTTTTGGGGAGTGTTTTTCATTCCCTCAAAATTACAGCAAACATAAGTGAAGTTCTGTTGAACACAATGTGGCTAACAATTGAGAATAAAAATGTAAGTATGTCTAAGCATTGACAAAACAAGAAGCAAAAGTATTTTGGCAACAACAATCACCTCATAAATAAATACACTGAGTTGAGAAGTGTACTGCAAAGCCTAGAAGCTAAGACTGATCTTTCACCACTACAGCTAATTTTGTAATAACAGCTACGTGATATCCCCGAGAATCTATTGCACTAAAGGTAAGCTTTCTACTTACTTTTTTCCCCAGCTCTTCTGAAAGTGAGAAAACTGGATTTCATTATGTGAGTTTTTACATTGGTTATGGTACTCAATTTATGAGTAAACTTGTATAAATACTTTGGAAAATAGTTTCATTTTCAAAAGTTTTTTTGTTATCTCACTTCTGCAAGAGTTAAGAATGAGATCTAAATACTTTCAGGGGAAAACTAATTTCTAGAGTCAATTTTTCCATGAGGTTTCTTTTTTCATGAATGCACAGAAAATGAAAAATTGAAAATGTAACAAATACAGAAATCTTGTTAACATAAAAATAAACTTCCCTGCACCCAACTCCATCCCAGAGTACTAAGGAATGAAGAAGTACTAAAGAATGTAGAGAAAGTTTCGTTCCAGGCACTAGTCAGTGCTTCAAATTTTCTGGTGGCGGAGAGCACATAAATAAATTGATAAATACCCTTATATAGTGTTTTGATGAGTAACCTACTGGCTGCAGATTTTAAATGAGGAAACTGAGGGACTGTTCTCTGAGGCATGGTTAATTTGCAGAAGTTGTTGCCTGTATTGGACTTCAGGAACATGAGTGCTGGTAAGTTTAATTTGCGTGTGCATCCGAAGTTTAAGAAAACACCGGAAGTAGCAAGGTCTGCGTTTTCCCTCTGTTGCACTGTCAACTTTGTTAACTATATGCTGAGTCATTTTTTGAGATATGGAGGAAGGATTTGAAGGTGATAACGTATAAGATATATTCATTGTGGCAAGACATCTTTTACTATAGGCAGTGACCAGAGTGGATAGGGAAAACCAAACCTTTTCAGAGGAGATGGAAGTGTCGTCTAATTTCTTTATTTTTTTTTTTTTTTAATCTTGGAGAAGAAGAGTGTTTTCAGATCTTGCTGTAGGGTAAAGAATTTTGGACAAACCCTTGAGATACCTGTCTTCAGTACAAAAGCAGCTCTACTGGAGGTGACTTGGAGTACTCACTTTTAAGCCTTGCACGTCTGGCACAGATATGAATTAAATTGGTTTGCACAAATGAAATTCAGACATGGAATTTCTGAGAGCTTAATTTTTTTAAACCTTAATGTTTCTTTTATACCCCACAGCACATCTATTTATACTCTGAGATTACTAGGCCCTACATGCACATATGTCCATGGGAGTCAATTTTCACAGAGATGACGGGAGAGGCAGAACTGAGAGTGCAATGACAGTTGTGGGTTTGAGCAAATAACTTCTGTGTTTCAAGAAGAATTCTACAGCAGTATTGAAACCTTTCCTTTACTAATGTTAATGAAACCCGACACACACATTTTCTCCTATTATGTAGTTTATTGTCTAATATTTCATTAATGTATATTAATAAGAGCCAGGCTAATGACTTGTTTATATTCTGAAGTCCTATGTTTTTTATTACTAACAATTTAATGTCATTTCCTTATTTATACAGTGGCAAGTATATGTTTGCTAACAGTAGGCACTTACTATTTATCCTACTTAGGGTAACTGCAGAGGTCATTCTTCCTTTTTAATATTTTCCAAAGTCTAATTAACTACCTAAACCAATATCCTGTTGCAAAGAGAATAATCTCATTTATTAATACTATTTTACATATCAAAGCACCTAATCTTATTAATTTTGAAAGTGTTTCTTTTAATATCTTCAGGTATTATCTTGGTCTTGCATTCAAATATTGAAAAGCTGGAAGTAAGAAGCTACACTGCTAAGTCCCATAGTGTTCTTGTTCTTGGCTGCACAGTTTTCTGTTCTTTTCATTCCTGTGCTTCACTGAGAAACTAATTTCTTGAAGATTTTGCACCATCTGGCAGAGGGCCCTTAACCCTGCCTTGCTTTTTTCATGCTTTTGAACATGTCAGCAGCCCACTGCTGCTCCAGTGAGACACTGGCTTCCTGCTTTTGGCCTAGTCTTATTGCAGGTAGGTATAAACACTAAACCCTTTCTGGATGCCCTGATCCAATTTTGCCCTCTCCGGTGTTTCAAGTTAATACTTTCATTTCAGAGTCACGCTTTGTTTCCTTATTGTTGGGATGGAGGCAGCTGTGTGTGTGGGAAGGCACCAAGCTCCATGGACAGCATCCCTGCTCAGTCAGATTCTCCTTGTCTGCTACAAAGCAGAGATGGTGATCTGGATATAAAGTCTGGACCCAAAACTTCTATAGAGGATAAGGTGTAAAACTTGCTCACAAGCTCTTTTAAAAAGGATTTTTGGAAGTGTTTATATTGTTGTTATTAATTGAACTGTTTTCATGCCTGGCTAGTTCTACTGATGGAAGAAAGAGCTTTTTGAAAATAAGGGGCTTTTCTCCAGAGGCTCCAAAATGGATCTGAAGTACAATTGTGTGCTCATTTGTCATGGTTTAGACTCAGACAGTAACAGTACAATGCCACTGCTCATTCACCTCTCTGCTTTCCCCTCCCTAGGTGGGATGTGGAGGAGAATCAAAGGAAGGTAAAATCTGAAGGTTGAGATAAGAGAAGTTTAATAACTAAAATAAACTAAAATATACTATTACTACTACTACTGCTACTAACAATGATAAGGCAAATAACAAGTGGAGAGAATATAAAAAGGGAAAAGAATAAACCCCCAAACAATAAACACAAGTGATGCACAGTACAATTGCTCACCACCTGCTGACTGATACCCAACCTGACCTGAGCAGCGACCAGTCCTTTCTGGGAACTCCCCCCCAGTTTATATACTGGGCATGACACGCTGTGGTGTGGAATACCCCTTTGGCTAGTTCAGGTCAGGTGTCCTGTCTCTGCTTTCTCCCTGCTTCTTGTGTCCCTCCTCACTGGCAGAGCATGAGAGACTGAAAAGTCCTTGATGAGAGTAAGCATTACTTAGCAACAACTAAAATATTGGTGTGTCATCAGCATTGTTCTCAATCTAAAGCCGAAACACAACACTGCAGCAGCTATTAGGAAGAAAATTAACTCTATGCCAGATGAAACTAGGACAGCATTGAATTATTTTTTGGTTCAGTTCACAAAACCAATAATCAACTACAATACAAGAGGAGGAATTGAACAAAATCTAGAATTTCATCATTGCCAAAATGAAAAGAATTAATTATATTTGAAGTTTATATTAAATTTATATGCATTTGAGTTAAATTTATAAAATGCCTAGCGATGTTTGAGTATTCAGGCAAAAAATGTTCAATTAGTTCCTCTGATAGAGGAGATTTGGACCTTCTATTCCACTTTAAGTGACAGATGCTTGGTTATTCTGCTGTTACACTGTTAATCTCTTGATTGAACTTCTGTTCAAACACATAATTTAAACATTACCTGAAATAGTAATTTAAGCCTAGAAGACTGTTCTTCCTTACTTTCTGTGGGGGTGTTCACCAGGTCATTTTTTTTCTTTCTCCTTCAATATATTCTTGAATGTTATAATAGTAAAATATTTAAGGGGTAAGAGTGAAAAAGTGGTAGATGAATATTTAAATAACTCAATCAAGTTTTTAGAAAAGAAAAAAAGTATTTTCTTCTGAAGAAGATCCTCATAAGCACTTCTTTACTCTGAGCTTATTCTGAGTCTTTAGCTATCCTGCTAGTTTTCATAATCCAGAATCTCGTTGAGATAAATTCTTACAGAGATTATCACAGTGTGTTTGTGAGCTGGAAAATGAAATCTCACTTACATATCTTTGCAGGAATTTTCTGGAAAGCTAGCACCTTTTACTGTTTGGGTTAAGGTTCAGTTGTGATAGAATAGAGCACTCTTACCTCAAAAATGTATATATACATGAAGGTTAACCTGAATAGATACATAAGATCTCCCCCAGAATGAAAGAATTATTTATTTTTATTTTTTCATTCTCTGGACCATGTGACCATATGAATATTCAGTTATTAACTGATATGAAGACCTTTGTGAAATAAAAGCCTTCAGAATCCTACAGTAAACAACTCAATCAAAACAGGCTATCAGTTTCATATTTACTCCTCATTCATGGTTCTAATATTCAGCTTGTAGTCTTGATTGGAGAAAAGTGATTTTTAGACAATAATTAGTCAAAACACATACCTCATCTATCATCAAATAAATTAAGATATGATGAGCTAAAATAAAGATAATGAGTTTTAAGTTTTCATTTAGCTATGTCAATGTACAGAACTGTAAGTGTAGGAAAAAGATTTTCCGTGCAGAAAACTCAGGCCAAATTTCCTTCTGTTACTCCTTACGGCTGCCTAGCAGTGGGGATAGATAGATCCCTAAAATAATAGGTAAAGGAAGATGATTAATTTTTTGGAGCTATATTTTCCAAATTTTTTTTTCAGAAGAGAAGCTGGTGTGAGAAGTGTTTTCTTCACATACAGAGTATTGGGTCCTGCATTTAGAGAGCTAGAAATTATAGAAGAGAAACTCCAAGTAAGATAACTTTGAATCTCTTCATATTCTGCTGTAGGAGAATTAAGAAAATTCTCTCTCTCTCTTTGAATTAAGAAAGTTCTCTCCTAAAAAGAAAAGGTAAGGGTGTGAAGGGATTATTCTTAAGAACAAGCAAATTCCTTCAGCCTAAGCATTCAAAAGATCCACAGGGTTAGAGTCAGAACACAGTGTGATATTTGATTTACAAACTCTTTAACATTTACCCATTCTGTATATTAGTTTTGTTGAAGAAAGGACTATAATATTTTTCAGGAAGATCCACTTCTGTTTCTCCAAAAGAATTTGAATTTTGATGGGCTTGCTCACTACTGGGAAGAGCAACTGGAATCACACTGTATTTTTCAGGTGAGGCGAAGTCAGAAACTAATGGTCAAGGATTGAGGAAATCATTAATATTTTCTTGTTAAGTTTGTGATTTGCTGTTGTTTTGGAAGGGGGGAGGAAGGGTGGGGTAAAGCTGTGCAGAATGAGCACTAATTTTCCATTAAGAACACTGAGATCTTCTCACGGAGGCTGGTGATTGTCTGATGTGTGAATTATAGTCCTGCTTGATGAGCCACTTATGTCTGCAGGGTAATTCTGTTGTCTTCAAATGCATGTGGCAGTGGAGGAATAAAATATTCTCACTGTTTCTTTAAGGGACCTTCAGGCATGATTGTTCTGTGATGATATTAAAAGTATTTGAAATATACATTCAAGTATATTTTATACATTCACTAGCCCATCAAAATTATTTGATGATAGTTCCATCTCTAAGAGACAGAGAAGCCATGGAATGCAGATCTTTTTAGAGAAGGTGATCTATGAAAAGCTTTACCTATACTGGTATCTTTGAGGACTCTCCATTTATCTTGGTATAAAAGTCTGATCACGTTAGAAGACTTTTTTTTTATGAGACAGTATTTGAAAGAGAGCGTTACTACTGGCATTGTGTTTGTCTTGTCTAAAAGAAAAAGCAAGGCAATAGAATATTCTGAGTTTATGAGTAGGCTTTCCTCTTGTAACTGGATGGTCTTTCATTGGAAGTATTTAAGTAATGAAAAACTGCTGCTAATTTTTATTCTGTCTTACAGACTCTGCAGATGCATCAGCAGGTTTTCTTTTGATAGAACACCCGAATCTTTGAAGGAATAGCTGTCTTTCTCATGTTCTCTTCTTATCTTCCCTTTCTATTTTTCTAATCAGGTTTATTGTCAAAGCCTTTTTTGTGTTGTATGTATGCAGGGAGTAGCTGGATGTTGTGTTCAGATACATGTTTGTGACCCAGACAAGAAAGTGCTTCTAGACAGAGGTCAGATGTAAGAAGTGTTCTATCATGCTCTAAAAGACAATGCTCTTGCTGTAAATTTACTCAGCTCTTATTGCAATAGGAATTGACAATGCTTAGTTCTTATATAGTTAGATTTTCAAATTTTTGCAGTTCATATTCTGAGCTAAATTAGAAAGGTCTTTCACTGTTTTTATAAGGGAAAACGTATGGCAACACAATGTATTAAAATGCCATAAGGCAATTCAAAAATTACGCAAGGATGATAATTAATATCTTATCTAGAAAATAATGACTATGACTCACTATTCTCCTTCTTTCAGCTCAGTAAAGTAGAGGAGAGCCAGTTTTGCTACACACAGAGCATATTCTTACACCAGACTGGATGCACCATTCGATAAAACCATAGACTATGTGATTACTGTATGCACAGCTAACCCTAGCATGTATCAGCTCGTTATAGCCTACCAATGCTTACAGTGTAAACTGGAGGATTACAAAATGCAGATTAGTCCTGTTGCAAGTGCTTCAGCATTATGAAAAACTTGAGTAGACCTATTGGTTGATGTAATGGACGACATTTTAAATTGCTTCACATTTGAGAAATCTTACAGGACTATTTAAAAACCAAAATGTGTTGTTTAAATCCTCCTCTCCCTAAAATTTCCTTTGCAGTTTAAGAAAAAACTTGATTTCAGGATAAAGCTTTAGTCATGTTGGTAGATTTTGCTGGATTGACTCAACATGATTTATTCCCCTCAAACAAATAGATACATCTATGAGATCTATTAAGAACTGTCAATGGGTAAGCAATAAGCATACACTGGATTTTAGGAAGGAAAGAAATCACATTTGTAATATCTGGGTAGATACTTAAAATAATTAAATAAAGGTATCTTCCTAATAATAGACTGAATTCTAGCAAACACTATTGGTGACATGAAAGTAGCTTAGGAATTCCTAGGATGAATTGAGAGATTTCCAAAGACCTAAAAAAGACTTCTTAGGTTACTTCAAGGTTACTTACAGATTTTAATGTAATTTTCATAAGAAAATGAGATTTATCTATAAGATTTCCCTTGCAACAATGAAAGCTAAACTTGCTTATATTTTTAGACACCTGAACAAGCCAGCAGACAGCCTGTAATTTCTTATGATTTCTACCATAGAAAAAACCAGGCATGGCAGAAATGCCAATCACTGACCATTTTTCCACACAGAAAGAAACTATACTGTTTAAAATGCATCTGTAGAAGCAGGTGGTTGATTATGTCTCTTGAAAATTGTATACTTACTAATCATAGCTAAAACAGAGAAATGGAGACACGTTTTATTAAAGATTTTGAAACAAATTGCTTTCATTCTTGAAAATAAATAAGAAAACTAGACACACCTTCCAATCCAATTCCTGTATCTTTTTGAAATCCTGAATTTCAACAGTAGGCAGAAAGTCTGTTATATGTTCATAAGCTATGACCATTTTCCACCCTCAACTTGATAAAGCCTTAGTAGGACCATCTGGATTTGACTTTATCAGTCATGGGAAAACCAAGAAGGACAGAGACCTAAAATGTAACTAGAGCAGAATTTAGGTACCTGCATTGGAATCAGTGTTCTTGAAACTTGATACATCCAAATATTGAAGTTTACACATAGCTGGGATTTTTGTGTGCACAGAAGTTCCTCCGCCTTGCTAGGGCTGAATCAATCCTTGTCCTTGTTCTGGTGTAGGCAGTGCAGAAATCCTTTGAAAGGAACTACAACTGAGTATCATGACTGCCAGATTGAAGAGACACCTGACCAGAATATCACATGTATCCTTGCTTTCTGCAAGGAACTGCTTTCTGCAGTGTGGGGCAACTTCTGCAGAAATTGTTGAACTCAGAATCCCTGTTGCTAGAATAATTGCCAGATCAATCCTGGGTTTTCTATTACCCAGGTTAATGCTATGATTAGTCTTACTAACTTCTGTTAGGGGTGTTGCAGATTCTGTTTTCCTGTAGCATTAATCAATGTCTTACTTTATTTATCATTTTATTTTGGTTATAAGTGCACCATAATGTATCATATAGGAAGGAAGATATTGATAGGGCTTCCTTGAAAGAACATTGAGGTTACAATGAAAGGTTCACTAAAGTCAATGGAATGATTTCCATTTGGCGTTGTGTCAGGTTCCAGAAGACACATGATCACTCTTTAATGGTGATTAGGAAGCAAAACACAGAGCCAGAGTCCACAATGACACTGAGTCAAAATTTTTCTTGCTTTGTGAACTAATTTTTATCTGCTCACTGTGCAGAACTATTGTAGTGGTAATCCAGCAGATGTTGCTTGGTTGATTCTCAGAATCCCTGTTCCTTATATGGTCATACATAAAGTTTGTTCAAAGTTATATATTGCAATATCTCACTTACTAAATGTGTCAGGGTTAGGCCTTGACCAAGATTTCTGTCACTCCTATTTCATCACTTAGATATTTTACTGTTCATTACTTTGACAAAAAACCCTGATCCAAATAGTCATTGGTCCTTTACTTTCTCTTGGTTTCTTCTATGCTTTCCTCATAAAACCAAAAGGAAAGGCTTTTAGAAGTTCCCTATTTTTCTCCCTGTCCAGATCTGTGGGGACCTGTGATTCTCTGTCCCAAATCACGATACTGACTTCTCTCATTTCTCTCCTTAGTCTCACCACATTTCTTGTCTCTTTACAGTATCAGAATACATTTGCAAACAAGAAGTAAAAAAAGAACCTCAAATAAACCTATTCCTCATTCAGGTGAAATTAGTAGGTTTTATGAACAATGCACATAAAATAAATAAAGCAAAAGGAAACCACACAATCCCAGAGTTACAATTCTGAAAGAGGCCTACTATCTAAGTTAAAAAAAAAAAAAGGTGTTGTCTGCTTTACAAACAATCTCCAAATATTTATAGCATCAGCTATTTCATTGAGCCTCCGTATTTGCACAGTGACTACCTCTTTAGCTAAGGCACATGCCAGTTTGCAGGCCGGAGCACAAACGACTTCTGCATTTCCAGATAAAGAGAAAAAAAAAACCAAACAAAAAAATTAGTGGCAACAGCAACTGCATCAGTATTGCAACCTGTAGTTTCTTTTAGCAATCAAGCATAATAATACTTTGACAAACAGACTATAAGAAACTCTAGGTTGCCCTGACAGGACTGAAGCCAGCTAGTCAGTAGTAGTAGGTACTCCCCTCAGCTCAACATGTTCAGTGGAGGGCCAGTGAGACATGATCAGGGCTTATGCACTTTACATAAAAGAAGACATTGAGGGAGGTTGGTTGTTTAGCCCCAAGAACAGAAGGTTAAGAGAGGATCTGTGGGATGTAATTTGCTGTTTCTGTAATGCCAATTCTCAGTAAAGGAAAGCTGTGGAGAATATAGCAAAGGAGATAAATACAGAGCAAATGGAGAAAACACATCTGTCACAAGCTGCAAAAAGGGAAATTCTACGTAGATATAGAAGAAAATCCAGAATATTTGCAATGTATGGTTAACCACTGAAAAGAATTGCACAAAAGAGTCTGTGGAATATCCTTTCTTTGAGATCCTCAGAACCTGCCCAGAGAATGACCTGGACAAACTCCATTAGGAAGCTCCTAGAAATCCTATTAAAACAGCACTGAGGAAAGATTAAGTAAGTTCTTACCAGTTATTTACTGTGAAGCTTCTTCTTAATAAGAGATGACTAAAGAAGTAAGAGCAATACTGGTTAAATAAGTTCTTACCACCCAGCTGGTGGAGAGTCAATTTGGATACAGTTACCTGTGACAGATTATAATTTTCTGTTGAGCTATCTATATATTTCTATATATTTCTATATATTT
>NW_009932453.1:0-25675 GCF_000696875.1 Nestor notabilis | reverse complement strand
CGGCGCGGCTGGCGGCAAGAGGGAAGTTAGAGTCACGGAACCAACGCGGTTGGCAAAGACGTGTGAGATCATCAAGTTCAGCCTTTACCCCAGGACTGCTAAGTCCACCACTAAGTTGGGTTTTGTCCTGCCTGAACCCGATCACTGGTGCAGTTAGTGCCATTGCACGTAGCTGTCTGATCTTAACTTGGCTCTGACAGGACCACCGCGTCTTTTGCTGGGTTTTTGGTTCACGTAAGGGTACACCTGTCATTGAGATTACGGACGTCGTAAAGAAGAGGGTACAAATTGCTTTTAACGAGATTATATCCCATGTCATAACCTGTTTTCATATCTGCTGCCTCATCCAAGCAGCGTGGTATATAGACTGGGAGAGAGAACTTCAATTTCTCAGCTATGACACCTGGGCTTTACCAGCCTTCAGATTGTCCCTGACTAGCCAAATTAAGTGTCCAAATTCTGAAGAAAGGGAGTAGATAATCTGTGGGTATGTCACCCCAGTTGATGCAAAAGGTTGTGTTCTGGACACAGCACCCACACATCGCATGTTGTGACACTAGTGAATTAAATGTATAGTTGCAATATAGGATATGTTACTGCAAAATGGAAATAATTTGAAGTAGTTACTTGATATTTGATTCTTAGCAGGTATTTTATATTTCCTTTTCAAAGTAGCATCAGTTCTTTGCACTGAGGATGGTTTTTATTTGCTCTGGAAGATAGAACTTTGAAGAGTCACTTCTATGGAAGTGACTTTTCAAAGAACTACCTGAAATGAGGATGGAGTGAGGATGTGGCTGGTACTTCCAAATAATAAGTGGTAAGACAAGAGGAAACAGCCTCAAGCTGTGCCAGGAGAGGTTTAGAGTTGATACTAGGAAAAACTTCTTCACTGAAAGGGTAGTCAGGCATTGGAACAGACTTCCCAGGGAAGTGGTAGAATCACCGTCCGTGGAAGTGTTCAGAAACTGTGTAGATGAGACTCTTAGTGACATGGTTTTGTGATGGACGTAGCAATTCTGGTGTAAAGGTTGGACTTGATGATCTTAAAGGTCTTTTCCAATCTAGTTGGTTCTGTTTCCTTCTTCTGTAGTATTAATAAACCCCTATGAATTGCCATACATAGACATGGATAATCTTAATACTGTCTCAGGTTTCCTTTTTCTGTGGATGAGTATGGAAAACCGCTGGATAGTTTTCCTGTATTTGATTTGGACTTTTCATGGAGGCAAAGGATTTATGCCATGACTCCTATTGACAACGGAGGAGTGATAAGTTAGGATTTTAAAACTGCAGTTGAAGACATGATTTGCTGCTTAGTACATCTTCTAATGGCAATAGGTCTTTGCTTCAAGGCAGTATTGTCACTCACAGAGGCATAACTTCATTTAGAAAGGCTACACTTTAAGGAGTTTTGTTCATTTCTGCTACACTAGTATAGGCAAAAGTGCAAGCTCAGCATATGTGGAAAATTTGGTGTCTTTCACAAGATATTTCTTTTTAGAGTGTTTGTGATTATCCTTTACCTAAAATACTTTTTCAGGCTTATTTGCTTGTTTTCATGCAGATTGGGAAGACACTGTGCTGTTACTGGAAAATTTTAATAAATTCATGTTCTCCATTATAGCTCAGTGGATGACCTGTCTTTCATTTCAGGCAATGGAGGCCAGTCAGTGCTAGCTAGTCTGAATGATGTCATGCAGGTAGTGGAGAAGCCAGGTTTCTCCTGTTCATCCTCATCTAGCAACATACAGAGTTGTGTTCGTGTCTTTGAATTCTGGAGTTCACAGATAGTGTGCTGTGCCAAATATCCATCCTGCTGGGGCGTCCATCCACCACTGGATACAGTGGTGAGTTTGGGCTGTTTGAACTCTTGCAGAACTAGATCCAAATTTGGATCATTCCTGTCATCTGGATTCTGGAATTTCAGGTGGCATGCCTTGAGTATTATTTGATGGTTTTGAAATACAACGTTCTTAAACTGCCTGTAATAATTAACGTTATATGGACCCAGGCTGATATGTGGCAACAGGTTATTATTCTGATCTGGAGATCAGAAGAATCATTTTACAGTCTTGTTCAGTTTGATGGAAGGGTGTATAAGTTCTCAAAAAGTAATCAATTATTTTGGTGCAGTGACCTTTGTTGTAAAGGGAAATAAATCACTCAGAAGACTGGTCCATAGGGAGCCCAGGTGATCAGTGGAGCAAGTATAGTGGCCGGAGGACAGAAAGCTGGACTAAAAAAACCTAAGACATTGGTCTTAGAGCCCAACAGGGAAGTTCTGATGAAAAAATAAAGGTCCTGTAACAGAGCTTTTCCTGAATAGCATGGACCTGTTATGACGAAAGTCTTTTATGTTTTCTGTGTAATACAGAGTTAAGAGGGTGGTACTTGTACAGTTGGGGTTATTAGGTTATTGTGTAAACTTCCATAGAATTGACACCATTTCAAAGTCTTTGGGAGATCATAACATTTCTACTAAAAAGTTATTCTCAAGAGAATAGAAGTATTTTGTAAAGGAGACTAAGTCCTGTGCTGTTGTATTCACATTAATAACTAAAAACTGGCAGGCATAGTGTGAATGTCCAGTGGGCCTTATAACTACACCAGTGCCAAGAGCAGAGTGTGATGGCTTCCTGCTGCTTTCCCTTTTTCTCCCAACAGCAGCAAATATTTGGAGAAGACCATTTAGAGCCTGGTTCTTTGTTTTTAGCATTCACCTGGTTCCTTGAACAGAGAACTATTAACTTACTTTTTATGTTGAATTTTCTGCCTGTTTAGTAAACAAACAGCACTGGCTTACTTTTGAGCCAGAGTCTGTATAAAAGGAGGAACAAGGGAGAGGAAGACCACCCTTGTTAGGTACAATGCCTGGTAAAAGCATCTTGTAAATCCACCCTAAGAAGATGTGAAAGTTATCTGCTGTATTCCACTGCATTACCAAGTGCAGTGTCCTGCATAATTCAGAGAATGAAGATGCAAGCTCTAAGAGCAACAGATGAAAATAAAAGACTTGTACAAATAAAGCTGCATTTTGTGGCTGCTTTATGTGACTGCAGAAATAAAGCAGGAGAGATGCGAAGTCAGAGCTGTCCTAGAAAAATGAGTATATGGCTCAGTTACACATTAGCTATGACACTGAAGCAGCCAAGAATTACATTGTAAATGGTAATTTATAATTGCAAATTTTTGGCTTATGCTTATTATTTGGCAATTGTTTCTAAGTATTCTCCTAACATTTATTTAAGGGTGGAGAATTTGTCAGAAGGAACTGGGAAGTGCTTGGAGTCCCTCACATGTGAGGTACTCCAGACTTTAGGCATATGCTTTATGCTCTGCAGAAAGGGCTGGCTTAGGAAGTCATGACAATGAATGCTGCAGCTCTAGAGAATAGTTTCTTCTGAAAGATGATAGTTTGGTAAAAACTGTTGAAAACCACCTATTTCTCATATAATGCAAAGCAACAATGAAGACTGAGAAACCAAATTAAAGGGATTCATAATTTTGAAACATCTGAGTGTCAAACACATTAGGACTTTTTGAGGTCTGGCTGATGAACAGCCTTGTGGTGTTGTTTACATGTAAAATCCTAGTAGCATAGGTAGTAATTGATAGGATACTTTCAGTTTCAAAACTGCCATGTAGTATGTTAGTAGCATGGCAGCATACCTGTGTTTGGCAGCCAATGAAGAAGCATAGGTGCATATTAGAATGGTAAGTAAATTCCAAGATTGGAAAACATGATATAAACTTAACAAGCAAATTCTCAGTTTCAGTATTTTTCAGAAATTATTTGGGTCAAATGCTACCCCAGAAGAGGTGCATGATGTATTATTTCAAAGTGTCAATAGAAGCAAATTCAAAGTTGATATTATTTTGGACAGTAAAGTTTTCTTTAAGTCATAGAATAGTTAGGGTTGGAAAGGACCTTAAAATCATCTAGTTCCACCCCTCCTGTCATGAGCAGGGACATCTCGCACTAAACTATGTCGCCCAAGGCTCTGTCCAGTCTGGCCTTGAACACCGCCAGGGTTGGAGCATTCACAACTTCCTTGAGCAACGCATTTCAGTGCCTCACCACCCTCACTGTAAAGAGCTTCTTCCTTATAGCTAACCTGAACTTCCCCTGTTTAAGTTTAAACCTGTTACCGCTTGTCCTATTGCTACAGTCCCTAATGAAGAGTCCCTTTCCAGCATCCTAGTAGGCCCCCTTCAGATACTGGAAGGCTGCTATGAGGTCTCCACACAGCCTTCTCCAGGCTGAACAGCCTCAACTTTCTCAGCCTGTCTTCATACGGGAGGTGCTCCAGCCCCCTTATCATCCTCGTGGCCCTCCTCTGGACTTGCTCCAGCAGCTCCATGTCTTTCTTATGTTGAGGACACCAGAACTGTACACAATACTCCAAGTGAGGTCTCACAAGAGCAGAGTAGAGGGGCAGGATCACCTCCTTTGACCTGCTGGTCACGCTTCTTTTGATGCAGCCCAGGGTACGGTTGGCTTTCTGGGCTGCAAGTTTACACTGCTGGCTCATGTCAAGCTTGTCATCAACCAACACCCCCAAGTCCTTCTCCGCAGGGCTGCTCTGAATCTCTTCTCTGCCCAGCCTGTAGCTGTGCCTGGGCTTGCCCCAACCCAGACGTAGGACCTTGCACTTGTCTTGGTTGAACTTCATGAGGTTGGCATTGGCCCACCTCACAAGCGTGTCCTTTCTGGAGCTACCCACATCGGCAAATGACCATTAGTGGCTGAAAATGACCTGAATCTGCCTCTGTCCCCTATGAATCAGCTGCTCGCATCAGCTGAGCTCCTGGCTCCTGGGCAAGTCCTGTGAAGGACTTGAGTCTCCCCTGGTGGCTCTCACCGCTCAGAACCAAGACTTATCTTTCTGTTTTCACTAACTGGTGTAATAGTCTGTTTTGTCAGTTACTGTTTCACATAAATTTTGCAGTGTTAATTTTTTAAGGCCTGAAGAATCAGTGTAATTCCTTCTTCGCTAATCTTCTAGGGCTGTTTTTTGATTGGGAATCATGGGATGTCAGAAAGTGAACTGTTTGTTGAATTTATAGCCAGTAATTTCTAGTCATCTTCCTGAAAACATGATTAGAACTGGACCATTACCTTTAAATGACATGTTTATGGCAACTTTTTCATACAGTTGTAGTTTATTTTCTTCAATTTATGTTGCTTAACATTTCTACCAGCTGGAGTAATTTTCTTCGTCTTTTGGGCAATTCTGTTGTTTTGGATGGCTGGTTCCTTTGCTAAGCTCTTTATTAACTCCCCGAGAATTTTTTATGCCACTTCTAAGTTCATGAATGAGGTAGCTTTGGTGCTTTCATTTAAAGGAGTGCTCTTTATAGACAGTCTTGCGCAGTGTCAGAAAAAACATCTTTTGTTTAGGCAATGCAGACATGGTTCAATGCCTTCTCTGTTTTTTCTGTTTTCACTTCAGTGGCAAATTGTTCTTACAATGTTTTCTTAATTCCTCTCCCTACCCCCAAAGCTAGTTGCTAATTTGAAAATACAGCCAGCTCTTCCCTCTTTAATGTCGTATTTTACTTTAGAGTGTCCTGACTCTAGCCTTTTTTTTTTGTTCGTTTTTTGGTTTTATTCTTCTCCTTTTTGACAAGTTCAGTGGGTCTGTGATGTGTCTCCAATGTAAAAAAATATGTTGTTCAGCAGTAGCACTGATTTTCCCATATAAGGAAACCTTCTGCCAATTATATTTATACAAAGATACTTCTCTGGAAAAAAGTTACCTATCCTATATCTTCAGTATGTTTATGAAGTGTATACACTATATACTTCAAAATCTTAGATTTTGATTTTACAGTGAGTACAGAAAATAACCAGAGTAATCAATGCTTCTTTCAGGACAGAGGAATCATAGAATGGTTTTTGATGGAAGGTAACTTAAAGATCATCTGGTTTCAACCTCCCTGCTATAGGCAGGGACACCTTTCACTAGACAAGGTTGCTCAAAGGCCCATCCAACCTGGCTTTGAACTCTGCCAGGGATGGGGCAGCCACAGCTCCTCTGAGCAAAGATGTTGGAGAGGATTGGTCCCAATATTGACCCCTGAGGAACACCACTCGTCACTGATCTCCACTTGAACATCGAGCTGTTGACTGTAACCCTTTGAGTGTGATCATCCAGCCAATGCTTTATGCACTGAATGGTCCATCAAATGCATGTCTCCAATTTAGAGACAAGAGTGTCCTGCAGGACAGTGTCAAATGCCTTGCACAAGTCCAGGTAGATGTGAGGTCAGTACCCAAAGGAGTGTCTTTATTCAGCGTGTAGAATATATGGCGTGTGCTTTTTGAACATTATTTAATGTTTTTGTCAGAGCTGTATTGGTTTTGTCTAAAGCATTTTGCTTAACTGAACTTAATCTAGTCCAAAGTTGCATTTATGTTTAGATTAATTGAGGGGCAGGAATATCTTTGTACCTAGAATGGTATGGTCTTGATCATGGGTTCAGACTGATGGTTGCTTCTGTCTCTGAAATAATAAGCAGTAATTTATCCGTTTCTATTAGGTGTTTGGTCAGCTATGTCATTGCAAAGGCATTAGGTAAGTCATCTGACTATCCCTTGTGGCAAGTACTGCCTGTGATTTATATGTGGTAGTTGACAACTTGACAGCATTTTTGTGAAGCCATTGCTATTTTTTTATTTTTATTTTTATTTTTATTTTTTTTATGTATCGAGTTTGATCCATCTGGTGGTGTTGTTAGCTTGCTATTTTTCAAAATAATCTCAGATCCTTTTAAACTGAAACCCAAAGAGCTTTACAGTAAACTTTTTTTTTGAAGTTTTAATCCAAATAAGGCCAATTTCATTTTTACGCTTAGCTGTTCCTATAGGAAATAACACATCAATGATGTTTTATCAACTACAGAAATAAAATGTAGAAAAGAAAAATTCTGATTGAATCTTAGATATGCAAATCACATACTGCAGCGAGCCATTTGCTGCAATATGTTTTTGCTGAGGCCCAGTAAAATGTACTATTACAGGAACAGCCTAAGTGAAAAAGCCAGGTAGAATGTATGAGCACTTAAAAATTTATGACTTCTAAATTCACTACAAAATTAGCACGTTGTCTTTAAGCAAAGGTTCTTTGGCGTCCAATATTTTGCATCCACAGAGATTCTTTCTACTTCTTTCATATTTAAAAAGATTTTTTTTACATTGGCAGAAGTAAATGTAAACTTTCCAGTTGGTAATGAGTCTTCTTTTATCCCAGTGCCCCAAATTATGTCCCTTTTTTAGGAGAAAAAAAATGTTATAATGTGCTTATTCCCTTTTACATGCCTAGTTCAACTGTTAGTGAAGTAAATGTTAGCTTTTTGGTGTCCAGTGAATGTAAAGAAAGACCATTGGAAACTCCAAACCCAGTGGTAACTGTTTTGCTTGTGGCAGTGTCTTCCATAATTAGGAAATCAGCAAGCTTTCGAAAACGTGGAAACATTATTCCAGAGGCAGGACAGTATAGTCAGAAAAAGTAAACATCTGTGTGCCACTGGTAATGATTTTAATGTGTTTCACTAGTACTGCCCAGTAAATTTATGGAAGAAAAGGACAGAGCATAACATGATCTACATTATCTTTTAAGATAAAGTAGTAGCTTGTTGTTCAGAAGCTGTAATATCACAGAGAGAGAGGAGATCTGGGTAAAACTTTATATAGGACTTTTGGTTCTAGTTTGTATTGGTTTGGTTTTCGCTGGCTATGGAGCAAATATCGATACTTTGGGGTTATCTGACAGATCTACAGTGAATGGTGAAATGAAGGCATTTTACTGCTATCAAATGAGACACCCTGTAATAACTTAACTGGCATTGAACACTTCTTGACAACCACTGATTGCAACATAGTTTGATAAATATTCAACCCATTGCATCAGTTAAATACTTCTACCATTCCTCAATTAGCTCTCCCACCCTTGTAGCATCCTGGAATGCTCAAGAATGGATGAATAGTTTAAGTATGCCAATAGAGAATTACTTGACCTAACCCCCCTCTTTTTTATTTTTTTTTAAGTCATTGCATTGTGAATTGTATTTAGTTTACTATAATAAATTATAACTACTTTTAATGTGCTTTTTATGTCTTCGTCTACATTGACTTCGTTAAAGGATGGAGTATCCAAAAATCAAAAGAGGTGGTGTGAGTCATGAGATAACTGGTCTTGAAAATAGGTGCTGAGAGAAGATGAGCAGGTCGAAGTGGGTCAGGTCATTATTAAAAACTAACACTGCTAAAAAGTGAGTGGTGGCTGGCGTACTGGTCTGAGGACCATGTTATTAAATATAATGCTTTTTGGGGGAATATTTATATTTTATAAGCTATTTGTAATTTACAACCAAGCAGAGAAAAAGATGGAAAAGGACTGTGAAAACCATTTGGGGGGCATGGGGGCGATCAATTTCCCAACATCAGTCAAGATGATGTGAACTTGAAAAAGGTAAATAAAGTGAAGGCAAAAATATGTATCTAGCTTGTCAGGAAAACCTGGTTTTGATAATAGAGTAGCTTGTGAGGCTGAGGTTTAAAGCTTTATTTGAATAAAGGGACATCCCCACCAGACACTCAATTTAATTTAAGTACCTGCCTATTTTATATTTTCCCCATCCGCAAAGTCCCTCCTCCTTTTTTCTTTGGCTTCACATAAGATAGGCAAGTTTCACAAGGCTAAGCAAGTTTTGCAAGGTTTAACAAGTTATCACATTATTTACATTGTTTGTTTTTCATAGAACTACAAGCCTTTTGTAAGATTCTGTACTTTTTCACTGTTCTCAGCAATTTGTATATTTTTTGGAAAGGACACAGTCTTATTTTGTTGCACACAGCTTTTGGTCTCAGACTTAAACTACTGTTCACCTTTACCTTTACATTTGAAAGAAAGGAACTATTAAGCAAACGCTTAACTGTGATTACTTTTTAAGCTGCTTTTTTTTTTTCTATGAGAAAAAGTTATTTTCAAATATTTATTTATTTATGCATCCACCAATTTAAAGGTTACAGCCATATAAAAACGAATGAAGAACATGTGCTAGAAAGCTTACCGGTTTTCTAGTTGTAGCTGTTGCTCCAATAAAAGATGTTATCTTAAAAGCTTTGCCTTGCAAGAATGAAATTCCTATTCTGTTGGTGTTTATAACCTAAATGTTTCATGTGCAGTAGTCCTAGGTGAGAATAACCCTCAAAAAAAAAATTCAGGGCTAAATGAAGAAAATAGCTATGGTTTTATATTTCTGAAAGTGAAATAAGGTTTAAAAAGTGTATGGTTTCGTTTTGTTTTCAGTTATTAGTAACTGTTAACTATTAAAGAAACTTTTCTGATTCAGGGTAATTTTGACTGGTAGTCACAAATGTCTGTGGTATTATTTGGAAAAATGTCTTCTTATATTCCTGATAAAGTGGCTGTTTATCATGATGGACAACTGTCTTACTGAGCATGTACGCTCTGTGAATGACATATGGGTCATTTTCTGAGTTCCCTTGGTACTACAGTAGAATCTAGAGATCCTGCTTTGCTGAACATTATATAAAGTCATACTACTTAGGTTACTACTGTCTTTTCTAGTTAGTATATATACTGCTTAAAGGGAAGAGAAATTAAATACTCATTTCCCTTTGTACATAGGCAGTTGAAAGAAAGAAGTAAGAAGTGAGTTGCCTGGTGTGAACTTGGAAGTATCATAATCTAAAACCAAGCCTGTATTTTCTGATTCCCAATCCAGTTGTAATCTCTCAGCTGTAAATCTCTCAGGTTTCTTTTCTGGCATATTGGAAATGTTCAGCTGTATCAGAGTGATAGGGCATTTATGATTGGAAAGTTTTTTATTTTTATGAAGTCAGCTGAATCAAATAAAAAAATAAAAACCAGAAGGTATATAAGAAAAACTATATTGAAAATAAGAAAAGATCATTATTGTGTCACACTCTAGTAAGCTAGTTCTTAAAGGGCACATAAAAATATTAGTATTTATCTGGAAATAATTTTTTTTTTGTTTTGTTTTTTTCCAGAATGGTCAGTGTTGTTGTTTGTTTTTCACACTTGCTCAGAAGTCATTGGTCTTTATCTAATCACTGGTTTATGTTGGCTTGGTTTGCTGAGTTTTTACTTCATTTACTTAGATTTTTTATTTTTCTTTTTAGCTGTGCTATGCATTACTTTTTCATGTGTGGTGGCATCATTAGGATTCAAAATTTTTTTTCTTGGTGCCTAGTCCATGAGCTTTAGGTTCATTGAAAAGTATCAAAGCTGCATACCCTAGGAAATTTTTCAGGGTCAAGTGTATTATTGCTTGTGCTGCTGCAGAGTCCCAATGTACTGACAGGCTAAGATGCTATTTATAGCTGCTTCTTTGAAAATGTTGTAAATATTCCTTCTACTAGTTGTGACATACAGTAGTTGTTTTGGCTGTTTGCATTAGGTAGTTGCTTCCAGTAGCTTAGTTCAGATCAAGTAGTCAAGCTAGACAGATGCTGAATGCTTTTAGTTCTCATCTTTTGGCAAATTTAAAATGTCAGTAAATGCTCTCTTTTATGTTGTTTATTGTGGCTAATGATGTGTTTGGGGCTTTTTTTCAGATCATGCTAGTGAAAGCATCCATCAACTGAAATATGCCTTGGAGGACAGACAGTTTGGAAAGGGTGAAGGTGAAGCTGGATTTGACCAGTCCTCTGTGAACAAGGGCAGTGATGATGTGGACACGAGTAATGATGGTAGTGGGAATGCAGCCTGGCAGCAACTGCAGCACAGTCACGCTGGTAAGATTACTGTGAAAGCAAATAGTTTAAAAATAGTCAGAAATTATACTAATTTCAATGGGAAAAAAAGTAAATATTTTTGTTATAATGTTTTTTATCTCTTCCTAGTTAATCAACTTAAAATTTTATTGCAACATCAAGAAAGAATGGAAAGTGAAGTCTCTCCATCAGGGAGGAAGAGGTCGTTCTGTGTATGTTTATTCTTATTTCTTTTGTGTTGTTTAAATGAATGGCATGCATTATGAGATCAGTTTTCTGGTATCCAGAAAAAAAAAAATGCACAGGAGATTCCTGAGGCTATGGCCAGAACTTGGCATGCTTATGACCGTAGTGGGGAAAAAAACGGAATCTATAATGCAGGATTTGGGCTTTTTTCCTCTTTTGTTGACTATGCTGTGTGGGTCACAGTCCGCATTGCTTTCAGCTTTCTCATATTTTCTCATATTTTTCCATCAAGAGTTCTTTTTTTTTTTTTTTTTCCTTTGGGTAACAGTTGGGATTGACTACAAATTTCTGTAGAAGCAGCATCTGTCTTCCCTTGACTGTGCTATATGTAGCTTCATAGTTGTAACTATGCTTTTTCTTTAGAGGATTAGGGATGTTCATGTGAGAACAGGTTTTGTAGCTCTCTGCTAAAATGCAGTGGTCTGTATCAAAGTTAGTTTACACCCTTACATGGTCTTCTTGGGTTTAGCCTTCTTGCAGGAGAACTGCACCAAAGTATGTGCAATGCACAGTTCAGTTCCTGAGCGACTGCTAGATACTAGTATCCTTATAGGAAAATAATTCAAAGGCATTATTCTTTTTGTGGCCTCCACTGACTATTTTTGGTTTATACTAAGCAAGACAAGCAGCTCTTTGCTGTCAAAGTTGAGGTAGCAGCAGAATAATCTAAAGCTGCTGTTCCTGCTGTGTTGCCTTGAACCTGTGTAATGAGCCTAGCTCTACTGTTCTGGCATTCAGAAATTTTATTTAAAGTTCGACTTTTCTAAGTGTTCTAAAATCCATGAGTTTAAACTGGTTGTCCTGCCAGGTACTTTTGGCTCGCAATGGTGCAGGATGGAATTAGTGTTTCGTAGCTCAAGGGAATGGCGCATCATTGGTTGATCTTGACATGACATGAATCAGTATCAGTTTTTATTTAGGAGGAAAAACATCTTTTAATCCGTCTTTGTCAAAGGTTTCTACTGATATTGAGGAAATTTTAGTAGAGTGGAAAAATTCAGAAAATGGGATACTTTTTCTCAGAAACATGTGATAGTGCTTTCATGGAGTGGATTAAAGGATGGAGAAATAAACTGAGAAAAGATGGGAATTTACTGTTTTCATAGGGCATTGTCCCATTTCTTTCTTTTGAAGTTTCCAGTGAGAGGGATTCTGTGAAGTGGTGGCCTTAGTCTCCTTTTTAGCTGTCCTTCATCTGCTTGCTAACCAGGATGTGAAAGTGTTCTGAAGACAGACCAAGTGTAAAGCTCAAAAAATGTAGAAGTACAAAAGTATGCATACATCAGAAAAAAAACCCAAACCCTTATAAAACACAAGCTTGACTGGTGGTTTGCTGGACTCTGCAGAAATGCTTTCTGTATAAGAAGAATCAGTTTCCCCAGAGGTCAAGGAAAGCAAACTCAGACTATGAGTAACTTTAACCTTTTGTTTTGAATTACGATGAAATACCTGATAACTACTGAATAGTAGTCAGGACACATGCAGTCATGTGTCTATAGCTAAATAAAATATTTCACATGAAGTATACTGTTTAATAAACTTCATGATATTTCACATGTATAAATAATATTGTCTTAAAATTCCTTTCTCTTGCTTGTTGATAAAAATTGCAATAGACATCAAATGAGTATGTTTTTTTTCTTTGATTACACCTAGGTTATTGGGCAGAAATTTTCCTTTTGCTCTCTACCTCATCACCTGAGGTCAAGGCCCAGTAAGATTGCTTTATACAACAACTGCAGTTCTACAAGCTGAGTCTTTGCTAACTGAACTGCATCTAGCCTGGGTTCCTGACATTTGTTGGAGCTGGAGTTCCTGTGCTGATTTCCATTGTTTCTTGCCAGTTTACAGGGCAGCAGATTTAAGACTACCACTAGGAGAGTCTCTGATTCTGCTGTTTAGAGGTTTGAAATTTGAGGCATTCTGGAAATGCACAAGTTGGACCAAATTATTTGGGATGTTAGCATAGTCCACCACTAAACCATGTCACTAAGGGCCTCATATGCATGTTTTCTGAATGCTTCCAGTAATGGTGATTCCACCACTTCTCTTGGAAACCTGTTCCAATACCTGATCACCCTTTTGGTGAAGAAATTTTTCCTAATATCCAGATCTTGTAGGATCAAAGAGAGGCTGTAGTTTTCAGGAAACAATTTGATTTATGACTTTAAGGGCATTTTAGTAATAGTTGCTTACATTCTTTATCTGTACTGTATTCTTAGGTGTAAAGGCTGTAAAGCTGTAGAAACTGTGGTTTTCACATTTTGTAAAAAGTCTAATCCCTGTTTAAATCTTACTGGGCAAGACAGAGATGTAGTTGTTCATTGTAATTGAATAGGCAAGGATTCCCGTATTACCTTTTTCAACTAGTTATTTGTGAGGCTGTCAAAAATGTTGCCTGTTTATAGGGTCTTCAGAAAGGTTTTTTTAGACTGTCTTTTTAAAATACCAATAATCAAGTTCTTTGATAAATGTAGTATCTATTACACACCTTCCTGTGTTTCTTTGGAGGTATTAAAATTGCAGACATAGTTGTGTTTCTGTAGCAATTGTTAATAAACAGAGGAGTTGCCTTTGCACACCAGAACTCATTAAAATTCAAGGGATTTTTATATTCATTTCACAGAGAAGAAAACCCTCCTTTACATTTGTCAAAAATGGAAGATGCACTTAAATAGCAGTATGAATTTCATTTACAGATCGGTTTGCGGATATGCTTTAATCCCACTTTATGGATGTGCGTTATCAAGCAGCTGTACATTTTGACAGGAGTGACATGCTTACTTTTTGTATTGAAGAATTTTTCTTGATCTAGTACTTGGTGACTTTTTGTTAAGTATACATAGTATTCTATATGCAAGCAACATCTTACTGCAGTAAATGGAAAACTGGAAAGTAACACGTGCTATTCTTCACTTCCTCCAGAAACCCCCAGAAGCTGCAACTGGAGACTTACCAGCCCTTTCTGATCTTGTTCCTATAATCAATGATCAGTCACAGTACATTAACCATTTAGAAGCAGAAGTGAAGTTTTGCAAGGTATTAGACAACATTATTTTATCCCCTAGACCCCTGATCCCCTAAATAGGAAGAATTGCTTTAAAAACAGCTTGCACTTAATCTCTAGATTGATTGTTATGATGACCAAAACGGAGCCAAATGCAGTTCAGTAGATACTCAGCCTTGTGATGTGTCTTGGCACCTGTGTACTGTTTAAAGATCTTTAAAGACATCTTTATGTCCTATCACAAATAAAAAGTTTGTTTTAATAAAGAAATTATATGGAAATTCAAGCTACAAAAATATGAAATCTGTCTTGAGTATTCATATTTTCTCTAAACGAGTTAAAATAATTGAAAATACTTGTCTAGACTTTTGGTCTCAAGATGTAGTTAAATGTTGATAGTGTCTCAAGAGGCCTTTTACATGCAGTTCCTGTATCCAATAGGAGGAATTGTCTGGGATGAAAAATCGAGTACAAGTAGTTGTACTTGAAAATGAGGAACTTCATCAGAAACTGAAATTCTTAACTGTGGAACGTAAGTTGAGAGAACAGACTCTTCTAGATGCCTCAGTAAGTTTTTATTTTTCTGTTGCTTTAATTAGTTCTAGATTCTTTTTAAGGAAGGCTATATAAATGGTTATCCAGAAACTGAATTTAGTCAAAATTTAATGAAAGTGTGTAAATATGGATTTCTGTGGATATCATTATCGTAGGTTACCAACCTAATGAAGTTGTTTATTGGTTGTTATATTCTACTGTAATGAAAATTCTAAGGTTCAGTACATATATAATTAACATTTGTTTAAAAAAACAACCCTACATAACTGAAGCATTAATAATTTTATTTTAGGCAAATACTGAGAATTCTTGGACTGTGGGTGGTAATGAGTGTAGCATGCATCAGCCTGTCACCTCATCACCAGCACGTAACAGAGATCAGGCTTTTGCTACATCAGCTTTTGGAGAAATAGAAAAATGGCACGTAGAACTGGTTGGTATTAACTTTCTTTGCAAAACCTTTCTGTGCTTTGTTGTTGCTGCAGATATTCTTGATTTTTTTTTTTAATTACTTTTTTTTCCCCTCTTAATTAATGGGGTAGTATTGCTGTATTTTGGGAAAATCATTGTTAACTGAAAGTTCTGATGTTTTTTATCCATGTTCATGTGTGTACTGTGGAATTTAAAGAATACTTAAGTTCTTCAAGGTAATTATATGTATTTATTATTTTTTCCCAGTAAAATATTTTTGTTGGTTTTGTGCATTTTGTGCATCATCAAGAACTGAAAACCTCTCCAGTGTTCCCTAACACCTGCAGTTGTTTAAAAGCTAGTTTTTACAGTAATTGCACTTTTACTTTTTCTGGTATATTTAAAGGAAGAGAATCATATTGATTATGACTTTTTTCCTAAGCATCATAGCTAAATTTCTGGTGCTTTGTCTGGTTTGTTATCACCATCATATTTAACATCGGTGTGGTTGATTTATCTAGCTAGTTCTTCACCAGGTATCTCACTGTATTGTAAATAAATAGCCTGTCTACTTGAAGTTCTTCAAAATTCCTCTTTTATTTCTGATTACTTGTGGTAAAGTAAGAGCAAACTCAGGACAAGGTTATAAATTTTTGTAAATCATTCTAGAGGGCTGCAGTTGGAGCTGAAGCAATTTACTGTGTGAGGATCTGGCAAGATGTATAGAAATAAAATGGGAGGGTTGTTCATTTCGTAGACTTTTACAAGGTGAAATATTTAGATTTCTCTGACATTAGTGCTTCAAAAAGGTTATACCTTTAGGGGAAAAGAATGAATGTGGCTAATGTCTAAGTTGATTTGTAAAGATAATATTATAAAGAAAGTAAAAGACACTTCTTTCCTCCTATCTTTTCTAAAGGAGAAACTAAAATTTCTTCATCAAGAAAAACTCAATATCCTTGAAGCTCAAATACAGTCTCTAAGGTGAACTGTTTATTTTTTTTCCTTAAAGTTATTGCTAATTAATTATTACTTCATAACGTCATGAACCACTCCTAATTGCAATTTAAGCAAGAGAATGCTTGGCTGTATGTTGTGTTTTCTGATAGTGTCCCTGAAAGCTGGTTTTACATGAAGTTTTCTCAAATATAAACATAGCAAAATTGAATGTACTGCTATTATATAGCAGCGTTGGCAATATATAAAATCTATAAATTCAATTGAAATATTGTGTTTATAGAAACTAAAACTTGCTATAGAATGTCTTTATCTTTTTTACCCTTTGTCTGTGCAGAAACATCATGTTTGTTAAGGTCGACAAAGAAAAAGAAGTTAAAATTTTAGCTTGTGTGAACTCTTCCATAATTAGCTTGCTTCTGCTAGCATTTTATATTGCAAGTTCTGGAAATCATAAGCATCAAACTAGTTCAGGCCACATAATAATTTTTGAGCAGGCAAGCATTGTTTTGAAGCATGGAGGCAGAATCTTAAATTTCAGCTGCAGAATCCAATTTATTTGGGTTTGTTTTTTTTTTTTCCCTATTTGGCTTGACATATTATATATACTCAAATAAATATTGGAGGCTAAAATAGCCTGAAAATTGCCACAACTACATTATTTAGCCTCTTGATTTTTCCTAAGGGGCATGATCTTTTGAACTCATAAGTTCTGCAAAGCACTTGAGTTATTTGCTTAAATTTTAATTAAATTGAGAAATTATATTGCTTTCAGTTGGACTATCCTTGGTTTTAATTTTAAGCATGAATTTAAGTAGAACCCGCTGGTTTCTGTCCAGATTTCCCAACAATAGCTCTGTTGTACCATGACTGTATGAGGATGTACAGAGCAAATTCTGTTCAGGTTATAGTGGTTTATATTTAATAGACCAACTACTAAAATTGGAAAAAGTGCACAGAAGATTTCCCAGATGGAAATAAGCATGCATGCAGTGTATATATCATGTGCACAGTAAATCCAATGCAACCAGAATGTGTCAGACTTACTATGTGTATGCTGCCCAGATGGCCTGCATAACAAACCAAAAGCTTTGGATTCATTGCAAATTTGTCAAATTGATCTATATGTGCACAGTGTGCGTTTGTCTGGTACTTCCTGATGTCAGCATTCCTATCGCTTGCGCTCTCCTCGGTCTGACAGATGCTTGGAAATTCTGGAGAAAATTCTTCAGAGCACGTGGTAAAAAATTAGGAGACATAAAAAAATTACCCTGGTTTTGTGATGTGGTTGAGCTGAAGTTTGTGTGTATCACTGGATCATAGCGTATGTGTTGAGTACATCTGGATTTTGCCTAGGGAGCATAGTGGGTTCTTACTTTACTTAATATTCTAACTTTACAGTTAATTTGAGAGTATAGAAGAAATAGGAAGTTAGTGATATTATTAGTAAGAACAACAAAACAAATATTAGATAGGGTCCTGAAATATTTACACAGCTGATAGTGTTTCTTGCTAATGAATCTATTACTCTGTTCAGACAATGTGTAAGCTTACAAGTTTTTAATCTAGTAACTTTCTGTGTAACTTGACTATTTTCTGATACTACAGAAGGAAGGAACAAATTAATATAATTTTGTCTATTAACAATTTTGATTGGGCAGTTGAACTATTATTTCTCTGTTAAAGTCTTCCTCTTCCTACTGAAAGGTGTAAAATAATGTTCATTAGAGGGATTTTTACAGTTCTTTTTAGGTAACATCTGTAATTGTATTTTACTTATAACTTGCAGAAATGTTTGATTGCACAAATAATATTTTTTATGTCTTCTTTCTAGAAAAGACCTTTCAGAATCTCAGAAGACATGCAAAGATTTGGAAGGAAGGCTGAAACATCAGCAGTCACTTGTTTCAGCCACAAATCCTAACTGGATTGGTGGTCTGTGTCTGAAATGTGCACAACACGAAGCAGTTCTTGCAGACACTCATTCTAATATTCACATCCAGACCATTGAGAGGGTAACAAAGTAGGTTTAGGGGGGTATTTACTTTCTTATTGAAAGTACAGTTGCTTTCATTAAACCCTAGCTCTCTATATGTTTTGTTGGATTCATAGAGAGATGTGCACTTATGCAACAATGGACTCCCAAGTTGAAGTTATCATGCTAAAATCAGTGGCTGAATATGAGTGTGGGTCCCAACCACTTTGCAGTCCTTGGTAGTTTTGATACTTATTTCAACTGGAAAAGAGTGTTAGTCATTATACTGTAATTATGATACCTTGGACTGTCTAGATAATCAGACTGTTGATAGTCTGTTTCCCGTGTTTTTGTAGGAAATAAACCTTTCACTGTGTCATAACAAATATTATGGAAGTCTGTGCATTTTGATTGATTATTTCCTGCAAAAGTTCCTTATCTTTCTGTAGTTGAACGTTTTTCTTCTTATTCTTACATTTGGGGAACTTTTAGGATACATAAGCAGTTTAATTTTTCTTATCCCCTCCCCCTCCCCGAATTTGCTTACTAGGACAGGTTTTTGGATAGGATGCATTGTTCCTACCTAAATACAATAAGAAAGGGGAAATAAGAAATAGGAAGTTCCTTTGGATGAAAATAAATAAAATTATTTGCTGCAGCCTTATTTTATTTGTAGTTTTTATCTAAATGATTTATAAAAAAGGTTGTATAGCCTGAAAATATATATATGTGTGTGTGTGTGTATATATGTGTATATAAAATTCAGAAACCCCAACAGCATTAAGATGTGTTTTTTCTTCAGAAATTCTACTGGTAAATCATCTTCAAAACATCTCTCAATTTCTGCTTGCTAGTACTAATGGTAGGATCCTGCAGCTTCCTCAGAGTTTCTTAAACAGACATCTATTTACTGTCAGCTATCAGAAGCTTCTTAGGGTTCCTAAAGCTTTAGAATGAGCTTGCTGGAGATGAGGTGGTGGGTCAATTAGAAGCAAAAAAACTGAAGGGATGTAGTACATATTGTCTGTCAAATGGATATTATCTGTAAGCATTAGATGGCTGTTGCCAGGATTTATGTGTTTTTCTGTTGTCAGGTTCAAGATTTTTCTGGGAAAGCTCTCTGTTGCTGAAAAGTCATGTTTCAAAATCTACTTTTGTAAGAAAAGTATTTGTCATAGACACTGGAAAATATGAACACATCAGTACATTCTTGTCATCTTGTATTATAGTGTAGTTTGAAATAAAGTATTTGAGCTATCCTATTTATCTTGCTTAAACCATTATTTCAGTCTGAGATTTAATAAAATCTGAAAGCTACATCTTCCGGTGATGAAGTTTATTAATAAAAAAAGTGTTTCGGTAGGGATTTTCAAAAGAATTCTGTTAAAATACTGAAATGAAATTTCAAAATGTGACAGTTCTCTAGCAAATCCAACTGTGTTGTTTTTGTACAGAACGTGAAAAAAAAAAAACCCAAAACCAACACAACAGCTTGCAGCCAGAATCTCTACTTGCACCTAAACCACAGACAATTATACTTTTAATTTAAAAGCTTTCAACATACGAAAATAATGAAAAGGTGAAGTTAATTATTACGGTTTTACTGACTGTGCTTCACCATTTGCTCTAGTTCTAAATTTCTTAGTGAACAAAGGTTCAGAGGGGTTGTAGAATCCAGAAGTCTTACTGTTTAATTTCCAGTTTGCAGCAAAGGGCTATTTATTTGTTTTCATTTGATATGCTTAGTGATCTGAATTACTTTTTGAACCTAGCCCTTCCTTTTTTTTCTCACCATTTGACATTTAATTAGGAATTAAATAATAACATATTGCTCCCATCTATTTTTTCAGAAACATGCCTTTGTTTTGGTTTTGGTGTTTGTTTGGTTTTGGTGGTCGGTTTTAGCATGGATCTCCATTTTGTAATGCAAACGGAATGTTGCTCAGCTGAAACATATGACTTGAGCTCTGCTGTCATTACTGTCAGTTTTACTAATAGTCCACCCTCCTTAAGTGAAGGACTGATCAACAAGCAAAACATATTTTTAATACTGCCTAGGTAGCAGTATGCTATCTTTCACTTTTAATACATGCTGGCTTTACCACCCTTATGTCTTTTCCCTGTTAACATTTTATATTTGATATACCTGTTAGGTTTTTTTTCTCTTGAGAAAAGATATAGAAGAAATATCTGTTTTTTCTTTATATGCAGAGAAAGAGATGACTTGATGGATGCGTTTGTTTCATTGAGGCAAAACATGAAAGAGATGCAGCAAAGAGAATCTAATGCTTGTGAGCAAGTTAAGTATGCTGTGCAAATGGCAGAAGAGGCCAATTTAGTGAAAACAAAGGTAAATTCATCAAGAAATGAGAGCTTTTCAGTATTTAGATCTACCACAAATATTGATCAGTTTTCATGCTAATGAGCGAATACATATATAAGACCTTTGTCGCATGTTGATATGATGTATTAGATTTAAAAGGATTGCACGATTTGACCATTTCTGAGCTACAACATGAACTCTGAGTTCTTAAATTCTCATTAAGGCTGTGTTGCATTCTTAGGCCATCATTTAAGTTCTGACCTATTTTTGCTACTAGGTGATAGAAATTGAATGGCAGAATTTTCAGAGGCATTCATGTCACGTAGGAAGATAATTCTCGTATCAAATTTCTGAGCTACACTGGAAAGAGTACTTAATGCTTACAAACAACTCTTTTGCATCAATGAGTGTAGTGCAAGAACTGATTAGCTGACAGAACTCTTTGAAGATGAGAATTCCTGTCTGATGCTACCTGCAGGAAACTTTTGGTGCTATGCAAATAATAACGATAAAACCAGTTTTGATTTTATGCTTGTGTTAGTCCTAGTTACTTTATATGATCAACTAATCTTGACCTAAATTATTTTCCTGATATTTAGTGACATCTACTGTATTATTAGTGAATTACTAAGGAATTGAGAGAGTTATTTTTTGTTTGGTTTTGTTTGTTTAAAATGAAATGCTGTTGGTTTTAATAGTGGGCAAGGTTTATATACTTGTTCTATTGATCAAATTGGTATTATTTATCCAATGCTGCAAGACTGTGTGTGTAGGGTCTTTAACTATAAAGTTAAAGGGTGGAGGGAAACAATGAAATTTGGAAAGTTTATATGCTTTTTAAATTTAACTTCAGAATATTACAGCTCCTTGTTTTTTATTGAAGAGAGAAAGAATCCTTCTGAGCCCACTGTTCACCTGTAACATTCTGTTCCTGAAAGGTTAAGTTTTTAAATTGCTTATTTGTTAACTTTCGTAGGGTGGGTTCTACAGTTGTTCAGTAGAAATGTTATTCACTTACTGCTATTGAAAACTGCACAAAATACTTTCCTTTTCTGTGTAATAAAGTGAAATTATCTGATCTTCCTGTTTTTTCATTTGGTGTAGGAAATCTTTATTTTAATAATTAAAAAAAATTACCTATAAACTCTTTCTCAGTTTAGCTCATGTTTGAGATATGGCCTAAGAATAAAGCTTAGTAAGATGAGTTAGTAGAACCTTTAATAAAATGGCTGTTTCTACCTATACTACTTCTGCTACATAAAGAAAACAGCTCTGTAGGGTCTCTACTGGCCACTCTCTTCACTGCAGAAAGGAAATGTGGACTGCTGTTCTTATATGAGAATGAATAGTAGTGTGATTTCCCATGTTCAAAAACTGTTGTAAAATAAAGGAACAGGAAGTAATCTCTAACTTATGCTGCATTAATTTAGATTTTTTTTTTTACATGTAATGGTATTGCTCTTGGTAAGTCCTATTCTACTCTTAAGTCTCTTTCTTTGTTATTATCATGGAATTCAATAGAACAGGCCACATAAGAAAAAGTGAAGAGTTAACATATTGGGCTTCCAAATGCTATAATTGCAGTTTCATCACCCTGTTGACAGTCTAACCTCAGGTGCTTATCACTTGAAACCACCATTTTTTCTTGTCTTATGGATGTCTCTGGTTTGTGGCCTCTTGCCTATTTTGTAGAGCAAGGAGGAGATCTGGTAAAGGTAAACTTCCATAGTTAAAGCAAATCCAGGAATGTATTTTCAGTATAAATGGAAGAGTAACTTTCTCAACTGTTCATTATGTAGACAAAACAAGACTACCTTGGTGAGGGATAGGAAAGAGACCCTGAGGAGGATCCCACAGAATTGACATAAATCTGATGGAGACTGTTAGAGCATTCTTTAAAAATTATGGTTTAATTTGCTTCCCTCATGAACAGCCCAACACAGAGGAAATTGCATATAGGAGTTTTGCTTTGAGTAAAAGAGAAATAAGCAGTTTAAAAAGACTATTTTGAAAATAAAGGGTAGTAAGGTAGGATTCCTAGAAGGAGATTACTTTAGCTTCCTTGAAATAGAATATGCTGAATATCAGTGGAGTGATTAAATGAAATCTAGTTTACTCGTGCACTAGCAAGCTGCCTTAAGGGTGCTTTGAATACTTCAATTTAGTTTTAATGGAGTAGTGCATTTCTGATTTAAACTGACATAATACTCAACTGCTATCCCTTTGGCAGGGATACATAGGCATAAATTATTGTTCAGGGGTGGGTTTTTTCTGTAGCTTTTTTAGAAGATAGTGTCTACTGTGCTTCTTGCATATAAACTTATATTTTTTCTATTTTGATAGAAAACACATCGATTACCTATGTTTTAGCACTTCAAATTAAGCAGGACATTTGTGAGTTTTTAGTAGAATTAATCTTCTTTATTTGACAAACCTGAAACTAAACTAAAATAGAAATTGTTTCTTTGTGTCTTTACTTACTTTTTCCAGGTTTCTTCTTAGCCTTCTGCACTTAGTAATTGACTTTAGCGGGAGAACAAGTGAAGTGCATACATTACTTGTTTAATTTCCTTCATCTATGCAGTTATTCAGTAACGAATGCAGTTATGCAGTAACCACAGTGTTTGCAAGGAGTCAAATATTGGAGGCTGATTCTAGTGATGTAAAAATCAGGAATTTTAAATGCAAGCCAGATATTCATCTTAGTTTTGGAAGAACAGCTACTTATTTGGAAAATATGCCTTGGAAAATGCTTCCATCTTTGCCATGGCTGCTAAAATAAATTAGACTTCTAAATTACAGTAGGGAATGTATATACATACAAACACATACATCTGTTTTCAATTTGTTAGTCCCATTCTGGATGTTAACATAGTAGGGTATGGATAAGCATCATAATAACTATGTAAAAAACCAAACTGCATCATTTCTAACAGCAAATTGGTTTCTCTTAAGGCATTAGATACATACTGTTTGTTTAGAAATTTTAGGATTCTTCCATCTAAAAAATAGGGTTTTTTTCTAGGCTGTTGTCCAGTGTGAGCAGCTGAAAAGTGAGATGGAACGGCAGAAGAATCGTCTTGAAAAGGAATTAGCTGCCCAGCTAAATAAGATGACCGATGAAAAAGAGGCACTGCGGGAAGAAATGAAGAAGGAAAAGGAAGACTTGACAGCAATGGTATGAGTTGGTTTTTATTTCCAGTTGTGTATTACGAGCGTATTGTCCTCAAACTTTCTGTTTGCTTGTCTTTCATTTTGTTTCAGTTTTAATTTTGAGACCTCAGTAAATCACTTCCATTATTGCTTTAAAGCAGAGGTAGATAAGTGATCCTATGAGTTTGAACAACTGGATTTTATGCTATGTCGCTAGGTACATAGTAAATTGTTGATGTTGTACACTTTATTTTAGTTTGTGTATTTTCTAATGCACTTTGTCAAAGTAGGGTTAAGTAATACATGATGCAAGGTTTGTACTTATCTTCTTATAAAGATTATTTAGGTTGCCAAGTCAAGTGTTCAGAAGTTAGCACATGCCACATTTAGGATTCTTTGCTACTTTGAGCTTACATATACATATACATTGTTACAGTATAATGTAATATATGTTATAATTGCATTCTAATATGGCATTTTTCAGAGTAATCTTACCATATCCTTAATTTGACCACCTGCAGAAATGTGCTGGAATCTCTTTTATCACTTTTACTGATGTTTATAAAATCTCTGAGGCAGAATCTGTTTCATTATAAGGGAAACCTCATGCTAACAGGATGCACTTCTAAGGTAACTGGAGAAAGAAATGGGAAGAAAAGATAGAAAGGCTTCATGAATAAGTGGGTTTCATGCTTGTTTGATGTGCAGCCTCTTCAGTCGTTTTCTGGTGGAGGTTTGGAAACAATATAATGAATTTCTCTTCTCAATGTAGGCTTTTTCCATATTTTAGGGCTTTTTTTAGAAATAAGCGATACAGTTTATTATAAAGTCAAGAGAGCACAGGCTGAACAGGGTAAGCTATTTAAGTGTTTAAAAAAGGGGAGGTTCTTTAGCAGTGTTGTTGCTTGTGAAATGGCCAGAAAGCTACTTAAATGAACAGGAAACCAAGGTGATATAGTTGTATTTCTGGTATTATAAGATGGTAGAATAATGTTTTGAAGCTGCTACAGGAAGTCAAAGCCTTTGGCTCCAGTTCCAGGTATTAAAACAGGAATTAAGTACAGTGATAGTGGCTAAGGGATATTTAAGAAAGCGAGCTGTTGTAAGTGGTCATCAGAAACCTGTAGCCAGGGAAACAGAAATAAAAAAAAAATAACCTTACACTGGAGACAGTGAGACATTATTAAGCAATTCCCTGTGTGAGTCCTTGCTATCTATTGGAAGTTATCCTTCTTATGCACTTAGTTGTTTAGTTACAGATCTGCTTTAGAACAGAGTATGCACTCCAAAACCAGCCTATAGGCAAGCATTTCTTACCATTTCTTGGTAGAATAATTCACTTCATGTCATCACATTACTTTGTTTTTCATCACGCAGAGATGTGTTTTACTGGAACCGATTCCCACTTCGAGCAGTTGCAGTCTTTCTTTTAAATCCTATATAGATATTAAACAACATATAGTGACACTATGATGTGATGATTGGAAATTAAAGATATGGGATGACTTTGTAGAAAACTATGATTTATATGCATGATTTATGCCTATGTATGATTAATACTTTTTTGTTTCAGGATTATGAGATGGTAGAAATGGTATACTGTGCATCAGGTCAACCTTCCTGTCAATATTTTATTGTTTACTTCATGAAGTGGTTTGTTTAGAGGGGAGAAAAGGTATGATACATAAATCAGGTGAATGTATAATGAGTGAAAGATAGTTAGGAATATATAAACCTCTAGGTTTGGCTTTGAATTCCTTTAAGTTAACCTAGAACTGTCAGACACCATCATTTCCACTTAGATTAATGAATTTCAGGGGTAAGTGGCTGAAGGATCACTGTCTGGTTTATTGATACATCTTTTTACCATTCAGCAGAATTTGACCTGGATTACCTTAGAATTTTTAGCATACAATTATTATGGATTTTGTACATCATGCTTTGATCTATAGTGCTGAAATGCTTTCTGAACTTGAAAATTAAATTAAGATTTGTGATTGCAATGACAGTTTTCTTTAGCCAGGGGCACATGATTCGGTTTAAATCCATCTACATAGGGATGGATAAGAAGGTATTAAATAGTACTTTTACAGCTGCAAGACTAATGCAACCAGCTGCTTCTGACACTTTGTCCATTCTAACAAGTCCTGGAGACTAGTCCAGTTGATGAGAAGTTTCAAATAAACTGCTGTGTGATAAGTTAATTCAAAATAATGAACCTGTTGTTAAAATAATTTAGCTCTATTCTGTTCTATTTTAAAATTATATTATATATATTTA
>NW_009932452.1:20039-52493 GCF_000696875.1 Nestor notabilis | reverse complement strand
GCATGGGGAGCCTGGCCCGGGACGCAGCTTTCGCGCTTCTGCTGTGCGGGCCGAGCCTGTCCGGTCCTTCAGCTCCGCTTCCCCTTCACGGCGCTAGGGTGGATCGTAAACCCGTGTCCTGCGCTTTTCTGTGTCTCGGCCATGTAACTGCTGGCAGGGAAAGGCTCTTTCTTCCTGGGAAGCTCTGCGTAGGGTAACGTGCGGGAAGCAGGCTTGCGAGGAGGGTGATGCCGGGAAGGTCCAGGAGATCGTGCTCTAGTTCCTTGTTTCAGAGTCGAGTTATTCGCTGTGAGAGCTGAGCATCCCCTCCACATGCTTCGGGGCTTCCTGAAAACTGCTCTTACTATGGCAGAACTGCGGGGAAATGCTTTTTTAGCTTTGGCACTTCACTGTTAGGGTGCAAAACTTGGGTGGCAAAGGGATCATTTCTTGTTCGATAGGAGGAATTTTAATGGGAATTAGCACTGCAGGAAGACGGTTTTTAAATTACTAGAAGCCATACGTATACTATTGGCAGCCTAAATGGTTTTAATACTGTAGATGTAATACATAAGGCATCACAAGTGTAAACGAGAAGGTGTAATTTGAACTTTCAGGACAGCAAGCGATTAAATGGGAGAGATTTTCCATAGTTTTAACAGTGGTTTTGTCTTGGTAAGACTGGATGTTTGTCGACTTTTAAATTCTTAAATGGCCTTGCAGATTTGTAGGTTAAACTGGACTAATAGCTTGCTACCCTGTGCTTCAAGCAGATTGTTTCTCAACAGGAAACCATTGAAACACTCAACTTCCTCTGTTTTATGACAAGTTATATTCTTTTATTGCAGTTCTCTTGATTTTTGGGTGGGTGCTGCCAGACCTAAACTTTTTTGGTTGAAAATCACCAGTATATACAAAACATCTGTGTATGGGGGTGCTCTCAAAGGTTTGGGAGGAAAAAAAAAAAATCTTACTCAGTAATACAAGGTGCTACAAAATAGATAAAAGCTGTGTTTTTCTTGCTACAGAGAGCGTTATTCTTTCTGAGATAAAACTGTGGCTTTCCTTTTGTGCTACATCAGCGTTCTGCTGTTGCATCTGGTGCAACATGGCCAATCTTTTAATATCAGATTTGGAACAAAGGCACCATAAATGCTAGGTCAGACTAAAAACGCAGATTAAAATTTTAAAATACCATATGTGTGATGAAATTAACCTTGATAGTGCTGAGCAGAAGGGGAGATAAAGTTCTGGTGTTGTCTTCTCGTTATGTTAGCTAAGCACTTGGGAGGAAAAACAAAGAAAACAAGATTTTAAATGGTAAATGTAAACAACTTAAAACATGCTGGGTGTGCTATAGCAATGTTTTCGGTTTAGCTTTGCTCAGTGTAGACTTAGGACTTGAATGTGCAATTTTTATACAATGCTTTTATTGGATTTGTCTAGTCTTAATTCACTTGATTACAATTAGCATGTCCTGGCTTTGAGAGAATTGGAAAATAGATACTGTTCTTTTACAGTTGTTCTTGTCTTCTAAACCATTTGTATGTTATACCACTAAAAGTTAGTTCTTAATTATTGACTGCTGCTGGATATTATGTTTCTAGAATTCAGACTTTTCAGTGTGCATTCTCTGTTGCATCCTATAATGGTATTTACTGGGTGAATGTAAAAGTTCAAGCAAAGAGCTAGAAGCATGACCTAAGGGTAGCAGAGCTGGTCTCTTAGAGGTTTGTTTTGTGTGTGTGAACATGTAATCTCTTCCCTGTGGCTTCCCATCTGGTGGAATGGAATAGCATTCCATAACTGATCAGCAATATTTAAATATATGTTAAGGTTGTGCAGTATTAAAATACAGGTATGATTAAGATGGGTAACATTTCTGGACATGCTGGATAAATTCCAGATTATTTTTTTTAATTCAAACTATCCAGAGTGGTAGGTGCCATTTGCAACCTTCAAAAAAAGTGGGTTGGTCAGTTTAGCTCCAGATTCTCTATAAACCAAAGATGTGTGCAAATACTTATCAGGCACTTAAACATTGTAGTAATACTGTTTCTATTCCAAATATATTTCCTTCTCATTAGAACTTGAGAACATAAGTTGATTAAATCTTTTTATTTGAGAATACATAATGTGACTGGCTAAGGTTTTTTCCTATGCGGATTTGGTCATTATTTTTGAAAATAATGACATCTTTAGCAACGGTCTTCCCCTTTTAAGAAGAATTTCAAACTTTTTGGTTGTTTTTCTTTTATATCAGGCACAAAATGAAACCTACATTACATGAAAGTTATTTTCCACATACACAGCACTTAATTTTTTTGTAGATTGATTACCCACTTTTTGGCACTGACAGTGGTGTAAACTGTCTGCAGGGGAGAGGCTGGAAGGGGTGGGGGTGACAGCCCAAGGCAAGCAGGAGGTGATTTTTTGCTTAGATTAGCAGACGTAGGCTTGCATCAAATGTCAAAAATTTGATTTGAGAGAGGAAGGTGTTTGACACTGTAAATAGCAGGGATGACAGTAAGCAGTTAATGAAAGGTCTTTGATGTTAATTAAACATAATTTCTATGGGTGGCAGAAGTAACAAGCATCAAAAACTACTGCACTGCTCTGTGTATTCGTAATGCCAGTTAACCATCAAGGTTAATCCTTCTGAAGCTGCTACAGGTATGTCAGGATTCTGGGTTGGGTCAGTATTTTATTATAGGTGAATATTTACATGAGCATTTCTAATATGAAACAATTGCCCCCTTTCTGGCCATACTGATGGGATACGCTACTGAAAATCTTCTCCCCCCACCCCCCACCCCCCCCCTGTTGGTGGTGGTGTTCACATTAGTAAAGTCTTCCAAAATACTTATTACCTGTATATGTAAACTGGGTAACTTTCTATCTTATTTTGTAGTTTTAATAGTTTAAACTTGCATTCCTCTACAGAACATAAAGTATATGAGTGTTGTAATAAAAATCTTTTTTAAACTTCTCTGATTTCTAATGAAGCAAAACTTGCATTTTCTCTTTTTGTGGAAGATAACAGAAAAAGTGTAGGAATGCGTTTTCTAAAACTGCAGACTTTTGTGTCATTACTTCTGTTGGTTTTTTGTTGTCTCTTTTTTTTATCAAAAACTTGATTAGATAACCAAAGGAAGATGCATATTTTAAGATATATAATGTCACAGAACCTCAGGGCCGAGTTTACCACCCAAGATGAAGACACTTAACCCTGGACCTCAATACTTTTCATCTTACAGTCTTCAAGAGGAATAAAATGCTGATGAATTACAGTTTATTTTGAAGTGATGACACTTGTAATAAACTCCAGGAAAAATAATTTGCTGTTTCAGTTGGACACAAATGTTTTCATAATATCCTGTCAAATATTTAATGAGCCTACTAGAGTCTTAAAAACAAACAAAAAAACCCAACAAAAAACCTCATTGCCAACCACTGAGGATTGTTGAATAACAAATAACAATCACAGCTTAATACATCTCTCTTCTTTTAACTCTTAGATCCATTCAGTTATTTTTTTTTTTTTTTAATCTTCTAGTAAGTTTGGTATACATCTTTCCAACCTGCTTCCTGTGTACCCTCCCCTGTGATACTACAGAAGTGTGCTTTTTAATGGGTCTGTCTTGTGTTCAGTCGAATTTGATAATGAAAAAGAACCAAGTTATAAATGAGGGTTTTCTGTCCTTCATTGCCTTCTTTTTCTCCTTTATTCTTTGGCACCTAACAAGTTGGGGGCTCAAACTATAGCTAATAGCACTGAATGGTAGCATACGAAGTCTCTTTTCTATTGACCAGACCTTCTGTTTTCACAAAACTTGTAGGAACTTCCTTACCTAAGAGAATCAATTTGCTCAGTCAGGTTTGGTTGGAAAAAGGTTTGGTCCTTTCCAACCCTAACTATTCTATGATTCTGTGAAATAGGCATCGGGCTTGGAAGTTCCATCAGTTGTATGGTTATAGCAGCCTTGTGTCTGCAGTTCTTCTGGTGTGGCTTCCTTAGGCCATGGCTTCCTGATCACTTCAGGCTAATATGAGAGTTGGCTGGAAGAGATGCTCATGCTTCTGTGTGCCTCTAGCTTGCATTAAGTTGGGTGTTGGAAATCATGTAGCTAAAGATGCCTTGGTCTCTGTCTTCTTCCTGCTTCCCCTGGAAGAGTTTGAGGCATGAAGCGAGAGAAAAGACTTTTGCTTTGAATTGTGTTAGAAATTTTAATCTTAACCTAAGAGTTTTGGATTTTTCTTTGAGAAGTCTTAGTAGTACAACTTGCTTGCCTGCCTGGACCTTTCCGATTTGATGATTGTGTGTTTAGTGTTAACTCAAGGGCTGACCCTAGCAGGGATCCTAGCCATTCAGATATTCTAAGTCAGTCTTAACCCAGTGGAAGACTCCCCTTAGGTAATTTGATAACCCAACATTTGAACTCACTGAATAAAAATGAGTATAGGGTGATGGTATTGCAAATTTGTAAATATTACTAGAAGTGTATGAAAATAATTTCAGTTGGGACTTTCTAGACTGAAGGCTTAGTAAAGAGTTACCAGCCTTTCATTTTGGGATCTCTTTTTGGGAACAATAATAGATAATGCGTTGCAAGTTGTCACTTATAAAATATTCTTATAAATATGTTTTATGTAATTATAGGTTAATCTAAGGTCTTCTAGCACAGGTGGATAGGTGAATTTGCAGCAGCTTCCTTAAGTGTATAGGGAGCATAAAATGACTTCCTGGAAAGCAGGTAGTATTGTTTTACAGGTTACAGTTCAAGGATCTTGATTAAATGTTTTGTCTAGGTTTTGTTTTGCTGAACCTAGACCTACGGAATTGGAAATCTCACCCTTAGACTGTAGAGGAAGGATAGATCCTGTCAGTAACAGGAGGGACTTGTCTGCCTTCAAAAGACTTTGGAAGGCAGAAAAAGTTTTCACTTTTCTGGTGTGGACAGGAAAGTGCTTCCATATATAATGTGTACTGTGAAACTTGGTTGAGAATTTCTCATCATGTTTTATAGAATCATAGAATGGATTGGGTTGGAAAGGACCTTAAGATCATCTAGTTCCAACCCACCTGCCATGGGCAGGGACACCTCGCACTAGGCCATGTCGCCAGCGCTCAACAAACGTGTTTTCCTTCAGAATCTGTATCCTGACTTCTAATGAAGAAGTGCTGCTTGTCTGAAAGGATGAACTATTGTTTCCAGTCTCTTGCCTTCAGATGAGCCTGTTGAAAAGGAATTAGCCAGAGCGAAATACATATGCCATTTTTCAGAGCGTGCTGTATATTTTCTGATGTTTTCTGAAACACTCACTGGTCCTGTTTAAAAAAAAAAAAAAGGGGTGTGTGTGTTTGGAGGGAGGCCAATGGCAAAACCCATTTTCAAAACAAAAGGCAAAGGTTTTGTTCTCTTTCCAGTGCAGTGGGAAGGGAATTTTGATTTGGTCATCTGATAGGACTGAAATTATTTCAATTTAGGGTAACTGGACTGATGCTGGGTGATTTATACGAGATAGCATTAATCAGAACCACCCAGATCCAGAAGGACTCTTACTTTGTGTGTTCCTGTGTAAAAGATGGCAGTATACCACATAGGTTACATCTTAAAACACATCAATTTTTTTGTAGTATGTCCTTTTTTAAAGGAAGCATGGGATACACTAATAAAATTGCTTTTCTACAATTTTTTTGTAAGAAAAACTGTAGAATAAGGCAGTGATTTAGACATTTAAACTGAACGGTGCCTGTATGTTTGTATTGTGCTTCCTAGTTTAAAAACTACATGTGAACTGCATAAAGCCCCATTCACAAGAGAGAAGGTGGGTGAGCAGTTCTAGCCAAGGCAGGCATCCGTAAACGAGAAGGGAGTTTAATTAACTTTCCAGGTAACTTTACAGCTATTTATAATACTTCCTCTTTATATGCTGAGCATATAAAGCATTCTAATCTGTTGTGCTTTGGTTTTTGGAGTGTGTTTCTGGGCTCACATGATGCTTTTAGGTGTCCTGATAGTGTGTGATGTCGTGTGGTTGTTGCCAAATGTGGAGCTGCTGTTTCCTGGTTTGAATGCTGCTGCATAAGGTATGACAGTCATGTTCCTATGTGCTTTTAAGGGTGTTAAGAGTTATTTTCCTATGTAAGTGTGTTCATTGGCTTAACAGCAAGTCCCAGAGGAAAATATATACATTAGGTAGCATCAAGATAAGTTTACTACAACATCCAAAAGGAAAAGGAGGGGAGGAAGCTGTTAGACTTGCTGATTCTCAGAGGTAACAGACAAAGGTACCATGATTGCTTAAGTGTCTTGTTCTAACAGAGAACGTGATGAAATATTTGGAGAAGTATGTGTATGTGTAATGTTCTCTGTTAATAGATGCAGCTTTCTAAGGCAGAGGAGGAAGGTCACAGGATCTTCCCAGGTTTCTTATGCGTCGTAAGAAGCAAAAACCACCTATACAGTTTTCCTGCTAGCTCTGTGTGTGTGTCAGACTGTCTTTTTCTTAGTCATCTTTCTCTCCTTTGGTGTTCTGGTTGTTTGGTGTTCATCTGTAGCTGTTTCTCTAGATGTGGGCCTGCAGGTGCAGAAAACAAATCAAATCTATTCAGGTAATCACAGGTGATCTTGGCTGGGAGTAGGAGGAATGCAATGGTAAATTAGTCTTAGATAAGAGGAATTATCTGCCTTCACCTCAAGGAGAAATGGGAGATTTGAGAAGGTATACACCTGAAAAGAACAAAAAGGAGTCAGAAATGGGATTAGTTCAAGACTGTTGTCATCTGGCTTTGCAGCACTTCAGCTGTGACTATGTTCTTTAGTAGCTGATGTGAAAGTAGAAGTGTGGTTTTGGAAAACTACAGTTTTATGTTAATTGTTGTTCTGTCGATTAGAAGGATGTATAGTCACCTCTCTGCCACTTCATCTTTTGGATAAATGCCAATTAGGTTGTCAGTGTTCATCATACATCTGTATTATTTATTCCATGTATAGATTTGGATGACTTGGATTTTTGATCCTACTGTCAGATGGATATTACTGAACTAACAAACTCGTCTTGAAGTACATGTGCTGAAAAGCTACACTTAGTGGTTTAGAAAATGGATCCTGGGATAATATAAGCTTCATAAAAATGTTTCATTTGAAAGCAGCAAGTAGATTTTTTCTTAGGAGCTGTACCATGCCTTGTTATTACCTTTTTGAGTGGTTTCCTTTTTTTTTTTTTTTTTTCTTTTTTAAACCCATATCACTTACTGCTTTTGCCCTGTGATTTTTTTTTTTTTTATGTGAGCAGGTGCTGAAGACAGTAGATTCATGAAATACTCCGAGAGGGGAAATCATAAAAAATGAAACACCTTCTTTAGTGTAACAATGAAAATCCTGGGTATTTATATTAAAACCACAGGTATGGTTTTAAAATTTGGACATGTTCTTAAGGCTACTATGTTTTAATTATTTCAGAAATCTTTTATACCCTGCATAGTTCTTACTTTTCTAAGATATGTGGTAGAAGGAAGCTGGTGATGATGTATTATGTTTCTAGCTGTAACTGGCATTAATCTACAGTCGGGCATTACAGTTGCTGTGATGCTTGTGTGTAGAATTTGCAAATAGCCCTTAGAGATGCTGTCAGCAGTTTGAAATCCCATGGGACTTTTCCAGTCGTGTTTCTATACTTGGTGTAAAGTTCTGATGTTAAGCATAGTCAAGGAGTCGATGGACATGCATTCACTTTGATTTTTCTTTTACTGCTTCAAGTGATAGTCACCTCTTCAGTTAAGAATATGTAACCCATGTATGAACACAAAAGTTATTTTCCAATCTTTCTGGCATTAAGGTGTTAGATGCAGTTTCTCGGTTCTCGGAGTTGTGCTGCAAGTATTTGGGAAGTGCTGTGTGACTGCTAACACAGCAGTGGGAGGGAGCTGACAATAGAAACGTAAATGCATGGAATGGTAATATTAATAGTTGACAATAATGATAGGGGGGATCTAACTGCAGAACTGTTTGCTGCTTCAGTGAATTCCTGAGATGTGACAGCCTGTTCTGCTACTGTTACAAGTACCACTCAGTGGTAAACAAGTTAGAAAGATGTGAGCTCTTAACTCTGTACTTCTGAATTAATTCTGTATGAGTGTCATTGTTTTGAGGGTGTTTTATGCAAAAGTGTGGAGAACTGGGTTTGGGTTTTTTTCTGGTTGGGTTTTGGTTTTGTGTTGTGGTGGTTGTTTTGGGGTTTTGTTTGTTTGTTTGTTTTTAAGGTACTTCTGAGTTCTTCCAAATAAAAGATTTCGGCTAAAAACTGTTCTAATTAAAATAAACTATTCCAAATAATATTTGAAAGACTTACTGGAAAGGGCACTGCAAAGCCTCTTAGGGTTTGTTGATTTTGGTTTTGGGGTTGTTTTTTGTTTTTTTTAACGTTTTTATTTTACCTTATTAACTTCTAACATGTAAAAAGTTATCCATAGATGTGTCCATGGAGGGTCTGAAAGGGTTATCTTCTTCCTTGTAATGCCAAACTCTTTTTTTTCCAGAAAAAAAGGAGATGCTTCTTAAAGACTTGCAGATCATGGAAGTAGACTTACTTCATGCTTAAGATGTCTTTTGGATCATAAATAAAATCCAGAAACTCTGGGCCTAAGTTTTTCTTGGCATTCATGACCTATGTCTAAACCTGAATAGGTATCTTGCCTGGAAAGTAGAAGAAAAATGACTTCTCAGTTTTTCTGTCCTAAAGTATTTTGAAGTTCAGACACCTTTTAACTCATAATTATTGTCATGGTTTAAGCCCAGCCAGTAACTCGGAACCACGCAGCTGCTCGCGCACTCCCTGCCCTTCTTCCTCCCGCTGCTCCTGGAGGGATGGGGAGGAGAATCAAAAGAATGTAACTCCCACGGGTTGAGATAAGAGCAGTCCAGTAACTAAGGTATAATACAAACCACTACTGCTACCACCAATAACAATAATGATAAGGGAAATAACAAGGAGAGAGGATACAATTGCTCACCACCCTCTGACCAATACCCAGCCTGACCTGAGAAGTGATCTGGGCCTTCTGGGTAACACCCCCACCCCCCAGTTTCTATACTGGGCATGACGTGCTGTGGTATGGAATACCCCTTTGGCCACTTTGGGTCAGGTGTCCTGTCTCTGCTTCCTCCCGGATTCCCCTCCTCCCTGGCAGAGCATAAGACTGAGAAAGTCCTTGGTCAGAGTAAACATTACTGAGCAACAACTAAAAACTTCGGTGTTAACAGCATTGTTCCCAGGCTGAAAGTCAAAAACACAGCCCTGCACCAGCTACTAAGAAGGAGAAAAAATGCTTGCTATAGCTGAACCCAGGACGATTATGAACAGTTTGTGCTTAACAGGAGAAAGCCTGTTAAGCATCTCCCCGTTAGCCTTGGAGAGATGCTTTGAAGTGTGAACTATGCTTTCTACGAGCTACTGCTCACAGCAGTTGTTACAAGGTTGATGTAATTACGGATGTATCTTTACCCTGATGTCCGCATCATGTTAGGATACAGCATGAGGGTTTAGGGTTTTTTTGTTAAATTCTGGGGGGGTGTGTGTGTGTGTGGTTTCAGAGTAGCTTACTTGGTTGTGTAAGGCCTTTGGGGCTCCTATGTGTTTAAAATACAGCCTTCTCTGCTTGTCCTTGAGTGTAAATCAAGTGGTTTATATAAAGAACTGATAAGACAGGTGTCTTGCAACCTCTGGAAGAGTCTATAGGCCGTGTGTTGCCAGTAGGAGCAAGGGCCATGTGTACTTGTCATCCTTGGTGTTTTTAATACATTATTCAAGGACTCTCTCTGCTTCTTCAGAGATAGTGATGAGGGTTAAATAAATAAATACAATAGTTAAATATCTAAGGAATTACTTACACTTGCATGGTGATTTCAAGGTGATTAAGGCTTTGAAGAATTCTTGTTACAGATTGGAGTCATATGTAACAGAGGCTGTGGTTTGATGTAAATCGGGCTTGAGGGCTCTTTCTAGTGGTTCTAAATGCTGCAGCCACATACCGCAAAATGTTGTTCTAGTATAAGCTAACAAAAATGTCAGTGTTTCACAAATTTGAGTAAATGAAACTGTAGAAGCAGGCTTTAAGTTGAATCAAGCTTTACCTGTCTGCTGTTCTAGTCTCATGACAGCTAAAAGATTGTGTACTTAGTTTGTTCTTGATCAGTTGGTTGATTCAATAGTAGTTGATGTTAATAACCGTTGGTGTGAGATATATTCATTTGGTAGTTTTACCCCTTGACAATTTGCCAATAACATTCCCTTGAGCATGCTGCAGAACCTGGGAGGGTGTTTATTTACCTGTATGCCAGAATCTCATTTTGTTGCATTAGTACAGTTTCATATCTTCTAATGCTAATTGCACGGTCATATAGTATCAGATTGATTTAAGTGATCACAGTAACAACTTGGGGTATGTGACATCTGTCTTTATCCCTAAGTGACCTGAGGAAACCCAGCAATCTCTTGGATTTTGACAGATACTTGTGAGATGCAAATGAGTGCAGGGCAGTAGCTTTGTTTTGTAACTTTTGTCTATTTTCTCATTCACACATTTGGAAAATGGCACTGTATTTTCTATGCCAGTGCATGGTTCCTCGAAACAGACTTTAAGGTAATAAATAAAACTTAGGTCTTCATGGCATGGAGATGTTCAAGCTAGTCTTGAACAGGTAGGCAAGCTAGTTTTAGCCCTGTTTGTCAAAACATCTATGCCATTGATCTTTTCCCATCTGTCACACTTGCTGGACTCTTCTATCAGCTGCTTTGATTCTAAACCCAGCAGCAAACCTGGATAGGGCTGGTCAGTTCTTTAACTCCCGAGATACTGAAATAGTCCTTTCTGGAAGTGCCAAAGGATCAGGCTGGGTTTTCAGAGGAAACACTGGAGGGGGTGGGGAGCAATCCATTACCTTTCCTTGGGTGCAAGCCATTGGAGCAGTTGCCTCTGGAAGTGGAACCAAGCTGTAAAGCAGGCCATGGCTAACATACACTTGTTAGACTAGTTCTGAATAACAGAGATAACCTGTTGCCATGTTATTGTGGGTACCTTTAAGGTACAGATCTTTGTAGTTTTCTTCAGTAAAACTGTCTCATGGCTATTGTACTTGTGTGCTGCATCTGACCAATCCCTCACCCCTCCTCCCCCCCCCCAGCCATGGTAAGCTAGCTTAAGAAGTTCTTATTTCTGTAAATCCTGCACTTGTTGCTGTCATTCTTTATTGCAGGAAGTGTTGGATCATGCTGGGGGGGGGAACCAAAACCCAAACAAACCAACATAAAACCTGTAGGGGATTGCTGTTTGTTTGCAGCAGGTTCACTGCAGTGATCCAGTTAAATGGTTGCTACAACTTAAGAGTAGCAAATTGTAGCATAGATAGGAGAGCTTTGTGCTGGCTTTCCCACTGTAATTAACCTACCAGGAACCACATCATGGCTGTGCTTGATACGAAGTTCTTGTGTTTGGAGTCAGCGCTAATGACCAGGCCTTCGAATTGGCACAGGCATTGACTTCCTCTGTTAATAAAAGCAAAATGCTTGTATTGGATTTCATGAAAGCTTTCCCATCTTATTTTCTTTCCCATGCTGCTGATTGAAAGCAGATACTGTTAAAAGACTTGTTTTAGAAACAGCCAAACTGTGGAAGTGCTGGGAGAACAGCAAAGGGCTTATGGTCGTCTGCATCCTGAGGCCATTATTAAATGTCTGTCCCTATCCACGATCACTGCAACACAATCGTAGCACCTAGTGTCTCTGTTTCTTATTTACAAACACATCTGGAAAGAATGTGTGTAAGATCCTAGAGTGGGTTTCTTTATTTATGTGTTCAAGTTTCACTTAAACCCCAATGTATTTTGTTACTTAAAAGAAACTATGAGCAGTTTGCTGTCCTACTGCAGTCCTTTGGCTGGGTGCATAGTGAATGATCTACTCCTTCCACAGATACCCCCCCCAAAAAAATGTGTCTTTCACAGCCCAGTGGCTCTTCCCCAGTTACTGGCTTACTTGGCCTGTTGTGCCAGTTTGTAAAACTGGAAAAAGAATTTGCATCTTTTGTGACAGTTCCTTGGAATGTTATTGTTGAAGTAGCTGCTGAGCTCTGCTTTATCACCAGCTGGGTGCTGGAGAAGTCTGGGGAGAATATATTGTATGCCAGCAGTAGAATGTATTGTAATTCTTCAGATTTGGGGGGATCTGTTTCTTCTCTCCAGAAATGGGAGTAGGGAGTGGCTCTATTCTTTAAGCGGGCTTCACTCATGACCCAGAGAACAAGCAGAAACCGAAACCACTACTTGTATGTGCAGCAATTTAAAGATAGACATGCACACTTTGATTCAGCTTGCTCTTGTCCGATAATTGTCTTGGATATTGGCCATTAGATTTTGAAAATCCCTTACTCCAACAGCAGAAGGTCTGAATTTCAGGTCTGAAATTCACAAAAGTAATTTTACTTGATTTCCATGCTTGTTCTTCCAAGATGTATTTCCTTCTAGTAATTGAAGCATATGTACCACAACTTAAGTGAGTAAAACGTTAAAGCATGCTTAAGCCTTAGTAGAGTTCAGGCCTTCTTTCTGGAGCATCAAGTAGTATGTGGCTTGTTTGGGCTTTTCCTTCTGAGAAGTCTGCTTAAGCTCCTGAGAGTTGAATTTGAAACTTGACCAGCTTGGTTTTACAGTGGTCAGAAGTTTGACAGTGCTCTGGAGGTCTTCCTCTGCCCTTTGGGTTAAACATCAGTGTAGAGAATGGGGTGACAGAGTGCTTGGTGTGCTGTATTTTTCACCTCCAGCAAGCATCATAAAATTGTGTATTCTGGTCATATTTAAACGTGTGGGGACAGAACTGATATTTAGTGGTGCTGTTTGGCATGCAATAAGGTATAGAGGTACTGTTCAGAAACAGTTTAGAACTCTAGTTCTCTTACAAGAATCTCTTCCCTATCGAAATCAGAAGGACGAGATGATGTGTACCTATGCATGAATGGAAACTCTTGCATGTCCTAATTTGAATCATACTTCAGCCCAGGAGTATACGAGCTCCTCCTATTGCATTCCTGGAGTGTGAAGTTAACCTCAAATGCAAAGTAGAAAATGCCTGAAGATATTTTGGCTTCTAAACTGGCATCAAAAGGCTTTTTACCCCAATTTAATTAGTTTTCAATAGTTCAGGGAAGAACTCGGTCACTGTAAATTTTTACACACATTTCTGTAACTAATAACGTGAGAATTTTTTTTGCCTTTTAGGTATCTGTAATTTCAGTTTCGTACACTGAACAAAGGTTGAAGATGAGCAGTTTTGGCATGGTCCTTAGCATGAGTTGGTAGCCTAAAAAGAAGGAGCGTAGTGCTGAATCAAGGTAAAAGACAGGAAGGCAGACATATTGTCAAACGGAGGAGAGAGAAGAAAAGTCAAATGAAATAATGCAAATGGGGTGTGTGTGTGAGAGAACTAAATAATCAAACAATGAAGTGCCACAAAACCAGCTTGTCTCTTGTGCAGTTCCTGTACAAAACCAAGACTGGCCATTTATTATTTGTTTTCTTTGAAACACATACTGTGCTTAAAAAAAGGAGATCCAAAATGCTTACGCAGAAAGAAGAGGTGTAATTTCCAAGCAGATGATGACTGCTAATGAGAAGGGAATAGATCTGTACTTTTGCAAGTTGCAGTACTGGTAGTATGATGGCTTGTGAAGACTTTTCTTTAAATAAACCTGACTTGAATCTAGTTTTTATTTTCAAAGAGGGGAAAAATCCTCAGCATGTGTATCAACTGCAGTTTTGTTAGTAGAGTTATCATCTTCTGGTCATTGAGAAATGGGTGACGCACTCAAATTAAGCAGATGCAGTGACATTTGGAAAGTGGATTTCCTTTTGGAATTCCCAAATACTTCATAGCCAAATATACAAATGGGAGATTTGAGCATGCAAAGCAGTTTACCACCTGGTGCTGTCTGCTTATTGCAATACAGATTTTCAGCCAAAAAGAAAACACTACGACCATGTTATGAAAGAGCTTGGAGATTTTTTTTTTTTTAATTATTATTTAGCTGCCTGGCTTTTTATTTTTCTAAAACATTAGAGAGATGCTGCAGCTCATGGTCATGGAATTAGAGAAATTTTGTATTATTTTGGAATTTAGGAATATATTTGGAAATTTTTGAAATTATAACCAAACTATAGCTACTTACTAGGGGTTAAAAAAAAAGGGGGGGGCTTAGTTGTAAAGATTGATTCCTTCAAGAAAAAAATGAGAAAACTGAAGAAAATGGGAGAAGTCTCTCATAATGACTGTTCAAGTAATTGAGAGAAAATAAATGATTTTTTCAAGACCCTGAATTTCCAGAATGGAATTTGAACAAAAGAGTGCTTCAGTTGGATCATTCAACTGAAAAGCAAATTTTGTTTTCTAAGCAGTTTTCAGAAGTATATGTCACCCTTACCTGCATTTCAAGCTCTAATTTCTGGTTTGTTTTAGCCTTTGTGTGGAAGAAAGACTAAAATATCTTTTTGCATGTGTTTATTTAAAGATAACTGACAATCCAAGGCTTAAGGATCAGAAATTAAAATACTTCTGTGAGAAGACTGAAGCAATATATGTTTCTGCCATGACATAAAAAAAGTAATAAACTGAGATGAAATCAGTACAGATCTTGTCCCCCTGCACTTGGCGCTGGTGAGGCCACAGCTTGGATACTGTGTGGGCCCCTCACTACAAGAAAGACATTGAGGTGCTGGTGTGTTCCAAAGGAGGGCCACAAAGCTGGTGAAGGATCTGGAGAATAAGTCTTATGAGGGAACTGGGGGTGTTTAGTTTGGAGAAGAGAAGGCTCAAGGTGGCCTTATCGCTCTCTACAACTACCTGAAAGGAGGTTGTACTGAGAGGGGGAGTCAGTCTCTTCTCCCAAGTAACAAGCAATAGGACAAGAGGTAATGGCCTCAAGCTGCACCAGGGGAGGTTTAGATTGGATATTAGGAAAAATTTCTTCCTTGAAAGGGTTGTCAAGTGCTGGAACAGATTGCCCAGGGAAGTGGTGGGGTCACCATCCCTAGAGGTATTTAAAAGACACGTAGATGTGGTGCTGAGGGACATAGTTTAGTGGTGGACTTGGTAGTGTTAAGTTTGCACTTGGACTTCGTGATCTTAAAGGTCTTTCCCAACCTAAATAATTCTGTGAATCTAAAGGTTCCATATTTGATTTACATTATTGTATAGCTCAGTAGTATATTAATGGAGAGTTATATCTAATTGATACAAGCTGTTTCTTGACAGTCAGGGCTTGTTTTGTTAATATATTGAATTTCTTTGCTAAACTAAGGTTAGAATACATCACTGACATTGACCTATGTTTCAGTGACTTCTAGGTGTGAAATTGAATAATTTGAATACTTAGTGTCTTTTTCCCCAATGCTGGAGAAAAAGCATGTATCTGATGGGACTGGCACTCAAATCATAACCAGAAATTATTCTTTGAACTCTTTCAATCTATAATCATTAATCTGAATGTCTGAAATCAACCTGCAACAAGTGTAATGCCTATATCTTTTTCAGAGGTGTCTTGGTGAGACTGGAAGGATGCAGCCATCCTGTTGTTATGAAAGGCTTGTGTGCAGAGTGTGGCCAGGACTTGACTCAGTAAGTATTTTCAACTCTTTCTTTGCCAGCTTCTCCTGGCTTGTGATTAGGGATCCAAGCTCTTCCTTCTCTAATTTCATAGAATCATAGAATGTTTGGGTTAGAAGGGACCTTAAAGCACCGCCAGTTCCAACCCCCTGCCATGGGCAGGGACACCTTCTACTAGATCAGGTTGCTCCAAGCCCCATCCAGCTTGGCCTTGAACACTGCCAGGAGTGAGGCAGCCGCAGCTTCTCTGGCCAACCTCACCAGAAGTGCCAGTACCTCAACACCCTCTTAGGGAAGAACTTCTTCATAATATCTAACCTAAATCTCCCCTCTTTTGGTTTAAAGCCATTCCCCCTTGTCCTTTCACTACCCCTTGCAAAAAGTCCCTCTCCAGCTTTCTTGTAGGCCCCCTTTAGTTACTGGAAGGCTGCTATAAGGCTGCTGTGGTCTTTGCTTCTGTATTCTGAGTCTTAGTAGTTATGAATCATACTTAAAAGGGTAACTGTGGAAAATGTAGATACTACTAGGGAGGAAGAAAAGTATTCATACTGCGTAACATAAGTAGGCCTACTCAGAGTGCTCTTATAAGCAAAGTTGAGAGGGAGTTTCCTCTACAAGTTAAATTTCAGCACAAAACACTTCTCATGTTTTCTTTAAAAAATAATCTGTTGAGATTGGCTTATAAAATTGTTGCTTAAAGCTGGGTGGTCTGAATATATTAATTCTTGATCACATTATTAACAGTGTAATCATTTAATAAAGTGTATTTCTTTACTGAAAAATTGCAGCGTGTAGGCAAGAATCTGTGTTCCTTTTGGATAAATCCAAAATATGAAGACAAAATAGGCAAGTTCTGTGCCACTGTTACAAATGTGTGCACTTTTCCATCCATATATGTCACTGTAGTCACAGAGGCATTATTTAGAACTATACTATTTAGCCATTATAGGGATTCATAACTAGAAATATGGGTGAATAAGGTGTTATGTGGATACTTGAGTTACAGTTCATGTTACAAATTTATGACTTAATAACTGCATGCTCTCTCTCTGTAGAGGTAGTTCTAGGGTAAATTACTACCTTAGGGAGAAAATGTAAAGAGCATGCATACAGACACAGATTCTCATCACAGTGTATCCTACTTTGCTTTTTATTTACTCATAACTGAGGTTGGGAGTTGTAAGGTGTGTCAACAGTGACTTAAATGTGAGTGTTGTACCTGTAGAGGTATAAATAGTTGTGAGGTAGTAGCAGTCTCATTCATATGACCTTGCTTCATTTGTACTGTGTCTGAATGGGAGCTAGCTTGTCTCCAGTGCTTTCAGTTTAAGGTTTAAGAACTGTTTTCAGTTTTGTGTGTGTGTGTGTGTGTGTGTGTGTGTGTGTGTGAAATACTCTTCCATGAAACTAAAGGAATGTAAGCCTTAGGCCAAAAAGAAAGCAAATTCAAAAGATGATTGTATTTCTCTTTTGCTCTGTCTCATTGCTAATACAGTTGGTAAAGAGAATGCTTCTTATGCATATCAAATTACTAATTCAACAGCTGATTTCCAAAGTGGGCTATATAGTAGACTGGATTTTGGCAATAAATGTTGTATGCTTATTTCATTTGCAAGGAAATACTTTGGTTTCATTTTAATTCATATTCGTTATTAAGAACTATTTTGTGACGGTTATCCCATAAACCAGCACAAGTGGACTAAATGTTGAAAATGTTATGCAATATGTAGCCCTGTTAGTGGTTTGGATTATGACTTTTCATTAAAAGTTGACTGTTAATACTTGTTAACAAAGTATTATTTAATAAAATAAGAAACCTAACTGAAAGTTAGGATAGTAGCGAATAGGTCTTTGCCCGCTCTGAATGAATATGTGGTTTGAGGTTTGAATGCAATCACATCTAAATATTGCTATGCTGTTCTTTCATTAAAAATGTAGATAAATTCAGGGTATGCAGTGAATTCAGCTTTCTCAATTAATGTTTCTCTACTTCAGATATCTTCATTTTATACAAAATAGCTTATACATCTGGAAGAATGCGTTAGGTCTGCTGAGCCTACATCAGAAGGCAATTCAAAAGCAAATGTATTAATTGCTTTCCTTGCTTGAAGAAAAGCAAGTATAGCCAGTTCACTGCCAACTTGTTGGGTGTTAGTGGTGCATGCTTTCTGTTAAGTAATTCGTATGCTTATTCAACAAATGGTCTGAAAATAGTTCATCTCTTTTAAAGGCTCATTTAAAATACTATTCAGTGTTGCATATAAAAGGTGTTCTGAACTCTAAAGGGAAGGATGTAAAGTGCTAGAATATGCATGTAAACTTAAGACCAAAGGAAGTACCTGTCTTTTGTTTCCTGGTATCAGTTCTTCCAAGCACTGAAGTGTAGCAAAAGCATATCTGTCTGTGATTGGGTCTGCTTCAGCACGGCACAGTAATACTGTTTTTCCCCAGGTGCTTGCTTGTCATGAACTGAAAACTGGGTGAAGTTTGACTCTGGTTGCAGATCTGATATAAAATCTTGTACGTGGTAGGACAGGTACTTGGGAGAATTAAGAAATGTGCATGCGACATATAGGACAAAACTTGTATGGTAGTATTTTTAATGTTGGTGAACCATAAATGTCATCAAAATTAGATACCACAGTTCCTAATAAATTGATATGTATAAGCTGGAAGCTAGTGGTACTGATGATAGCAGTGAACTTGGTCAGTTTTCAAGGAGTTGCATACTTCTTTGTGTACGCACACACACTTTCTTATATATATTTCACAGTCAAGTGAAGACTTGGTCAGTTTTCAAGGAGTTTCATAGTTCTTTGTGTACGCACACACTTTCTCATATATATATATACACACATATGTACATACACACAAATGAGGATACATATACTGTATGTATTAATATTTATCTGTATATACATGCATCGATACGTGATTATATGGATAGTAAGACTATATATGTGTATAAAATACACATAAAATACAGGCACACACATGTAGTACTTCATTCTGTTTGTGTTGAAGGAAAAAGTATGTATGGGGATTTTTGGATGCTTTTCTTGAGGCAGCATTCATGTGTAAGTCACATAAAGAGTAATTTTGCCTATCCTTTGCTTAAATTTATTTTACAGTCTGGCTTGAAGAAAAGTAGATAATTGCATGCTGAGAGATTGCAGGAAAAAAAATTTTAAATTTGAGCGGCTTGGTGGTTATACTTTGTAACTGTTTTCTAATGCTAATCAATACATAGATGTCTGTTTCATCCTAGTGTCATTTTAATGAAATAATTATACAGAAGCATAACTAATTATGGTGACTTGTACAAGGTTTTTATGGTCAGCTGCTTTAATCTGTGTCCATTTATCCATTTTGTTCAGTAACTTGCATCAGCAAGAATTTGCAAGAAGAGTGTATTATTCAAAATAGTTTTTTGGTGGAGACTAGTTTGATACTCCAGATTTAGTGTTCAATTTCTCACTAAGCTATTACTCTCTCTTTTGATGCTTCTTTTCTCTGCATGATTAGGATACGAAGCAAGAATGGAAAGCAGAATGTGCCATTATCAACAGCAACTGTGTCTATGGTTCACAGTGTCCCAGAACTGAAAGTTAGCTCTGAGGTAAGTACCATCATGTTTTCTTTATCCATACCTTTCACTGTAGCTCTGCTGTTGAGAAGCTTAATTATAGGAGTGTTTTCAATGTTGTGTATACTTAATACAGAAAGTTTGGCTTCCCTCCGAGGAGGAATTTGGTGTCAAGCATCAGTAGCCCAGGAGTTTTGTGTGTTTACCCTGCTGCAGATTGGTTGTTATCAGGTTTATAGTGTTCTTTTAGAGCTCTGCACTGAAAAGATGATGCTTTTGTGACAGCAGCCTCAGAATTATTATTTCAATGTTTTTGTCTCTAAGAATGAGCAGTTTGTGTCAAGTTCAGATTCCAGTAGCTGAACCGTGTTCAAAGCTTACAATGTGGTACTTCCAAGGTTTGGAAACATGCACAAGAGGAGTAGACTTCGACTCAGATTTAACAAAGTCTTTGATATCAAGGCCCATGCAGAAGTATGTAATCTAATTACTTGTGTCTGAAGGCATTTATTCTTTAATCTTAGACTGTCAATTATATTAATTTTTGTTATTAGCGGTTTCAGTTTTATACTCAGCCTAGTGTTGTGAGCTGTAGTATACCTAGTTGATACAAAATTGCAAGTTTTCGGACCTAGTGATGAACACGTCCTTTGTGTACCCCAAAGCTACTACTGTTTCCTCCCAAGACTCCTGGCTTTGGATTAATTCAGTGGTTACTTACTAACTTTGAAAGTAATTGAGTTTATCAATTCCGAGAGTTACTAGTGTCTCTAAGATCTGAGAGTAGACTTTGGGAGTTACTTTTTTCTGTGGAAAAAATGCTGACAAAGCTGCCATCACTACAGTTATGTTGAAGTGTCATTTCTTACACAGTTCATTTGTAGCAGACCTTCTTAAGTTTACAGTGCACAAAAGGCAATAAATCTAATTTTATTTCCTCTAAGCTTAGTTATGAATATTTTGTTACAGCAAGCTGAGCAGCTGGGAAGAGAAGATCAACAGCGACTACATCGAAATCGGAAACTGGTGCTCATGGTAGATTTGGATCAGACATTGATCCATACTACAGAACAGCACTGCCAACAAATGTCTAATAAGGTAAGTATTTGGTGTTAACCTTCAAACCAAAGTAACAACAGGAATATTTCTAACAATATTTTAATGATGGTTCTTCAAGAAAACATTCCATGATTAGGTGAAATTGTAGTTGAAGACTAACAGAAAATGAGAAACAAGTCTTCTGAAATATATTCCTTTTTTTCTCTGCATTTATATTGATGGTTTGTTTTCTTCCGTTTATGCTTTCCTGCGCTTTTCCATTCTAATCACTTTGAGAAGTTTAAGGTAGCTATTTTTAATCTCTGCTTTCCTTCCTCTACAATTCACAAGCTGAGTACTCATTACTGAGACTTTTTTTTTTTTTCCCCCCTCCAAGTCTGAGGTGGATATAGTGAATTGCTGATTGAAGTCCCTCTTTGGATAATCCTGGTATCCAGGATTATCCTGGATGTTACTACATCTGTCATTCCTTGAATATGTCTAGGGATTTTTCTTTCTTCAATTTTTTTTTTTGGAGGGGGAGAGGGGAGTTTGAGTGTTGCTGTTTAATTCTTCATGAAACATTTGTCATTGAACTGATAGGGATTATTGGCTTGTAATATTTCCAGTTTGGAAACCTAAAAAAAAAAAAAAGCATGTTAGAATGTCTCTACAGTGTCTTGTAAAGGAGGATGCAAATTCAAACTTGTCATGCAAACTGCAGCTGCTTAGTTCCTCTTTCTCCTCTTGCCATTCTTGCGTGTCCAGTAGGTTCAACATGTGTTAACACCTGCTAGCAAAAAGCAAGCTGTAAATGTACTTTGCAACTGAGAAGAAAAGGAACAGTGAATGTTCAGCTTGAAGATTAAAAACCTGTCTATTTGAAAGGCTATGTCTTCATCTGTATAAATAAATGGTTTAAAGAAAAACATTTTTTAAAGATTGTGAGATTTTTATCTGGGATCTTTATCTGCAAACTTCCTTCCTGGTTTGCTATCTGATGGTATGTTTCCATAGACATAATATTTTTTTGTCCAACAAAGTCTTTCTCTGAGCCAAATATGTACTTGAACTCATCTGAGTGAAGTTCACTGAATAGTACTGATTGGATTGAGATCCTGAACTTTCTGAGAAATTTCTCAAGTTGCTTTGTTCAGATTGGTTTGCCATAAGTAAAGATTTGAATGGAAGTCACCTCGATCATAAACTCTTTCAAATGCAGGAAGGTACACTGGAAACTTTTGTGTTGGACTGCCTGGCACAGAGCAAAAATGTGCTTTGAGTTTTATTCTTCCACATAGTCTTTGTGGCTAAAACTTGCTTTAGCCTTGTCAGCCCAAATAAAATTAGTGGAAGTGATGGAAGAGGGAATAGCGCTTCTGGAATGCTGGCATTTTTGTTTGGTATTTTGATAATATGAAACATGCTTTTTCTTCTAGGGAATATTTCATTTCCAGTTAGGTCGAGGTGAGCCTATGCTGCATACTCGTTTGCGTCCTCATTGTAAGGAATTCCTGGAAAAAATTGCCAAGCTGTATGAATTACATGTTTTTACTTTTGGCAGCAGACTGTATGCACATACAATTGCAGGTGAGTAGCATGTTACACTTAACAATATTTACGTAATCAGGCTTTATACTCATAAAACTAGTTTTCTTTCTTTGATTGCTTTCAAGTATTTGTTCTTCGTTTTGTGCAAAAACACTTCCTAGATATTTCAGTAAACAGAATTCTTGGTTCACTTACAAGGCAGTGCCTGTATGGCCTGTAATTTTAGCAATAATCCTTTTCTTCCTATCAGACATGCTTTTTTTTCTTCCCTTATGCTTAGAGAATCAGACTGTGGCATGACAACTAGTGCCTTCCTATTCAGTTAAGAAATTATGTTGATGGGCTCTAAAAATGATCTGCACATCACTTGTCTTAAAATCTAAAGTAATAATTCCATAAAAATCAACAACATGAAATTCTCTCTTCCTGTGGGGAACATACCCCCCCCACACATACACCCAAATACACCCTGCTGTTCCCTTTCACCAAAGGAAGTTTGGGTGCTATAGATCAATTTACAGAAGTTCTATTTGTGTTCTGGAGCTGAGATGTGCTTATTTGAGGAAAAGCACAGATCTAGCAGCATTTTCACATACTTTTCCTCAAGAATGTAGAAGTGTTTTCTCTTACTAACTGAAAACTTTTATTTAAATTATAGCAATAGTAGTCTGTGGTGTGGGTCACTGGCTGAAATGCTTTTGTGTTTCCAGCAAGCATAAAAGGAACCTACCCTGTTGTGAAAATGTATGGGTCAAATTCATCTTAGGCGTGTGACCCTGTGTTTAAACTGTAAAATTGACTTTCAGTCCCTTGACAGAACAGCATTTTCAGTGCAGACTTTCATTTATGAAGTCTGTCAGACTAACATAGTATAATTCACAATGTTTTAAGTTATGACTCTGCATGTCAGACTGTCCTTGCTGATCTTCTGTGTCTCCTAGCTTTTTTTGTCTTTCATAGCTGCTTTTTTTGTGTCATGTTGCCACAAGTGCATTGAGCAATGCTATCCCAATGATCCCACTTCTTGGCAAGAAAGGAAGATTCCAAATTAGTTAAATAGCTAACTATTCGAGTTAACTCTAGAGCAGTTTAGAAAAGAATTGTATAAATAGAGAAGTTTTCATGCATGTTAAACAAGCCAGAGAAGATGCTTATAATAACAGAATTCTCTAATCAGAAAGTGGTATCTGCTTGTGGTCTCCAGCTAATTTTCCTTGAAAGTTCAGGAGAGACATATCCCGTCCTGCCCATCCAAGTGAACATTTCTACATTACTTACTATTTCCTGACTGAGAAGAATCTTCTTAAAGCTTTGTCAGTCTTGCTGTTGGGTTATATGTTGTTTACTGCTAATGCGTTAACACTTTTGTACCTTGCTGTCCTCCTTGGGGTGGTTATTTCTTGTGTAGCAAAAGGGGAATGGTTTTCTTACATGCTAGGTCTAAATAACTGACAAAAGAAAGTAGGTGGGCAAGATTCCTTACTAGGATCTATGTGCCAAAAAACTGCATGTGGCTTAAGGTCAGAAGATGTCAGAAGACATATAGCAAATAAGCTTCAGAGCCAGGGAGAAGAGTGAATTGCAGACATAGTTAACTCATAATACGTACGTGCTTCCCCAGTGATTGATCATCTCTCAATGTCTGATTCAGTCATGTGTTTGCTCACTTTAATCTCTGACCTAAAATTTTGATTACCCTGCAGTCCCCATGCTGGCACAGGCTGGCATGTGTAATGTGACAGGCCTATTTGTGTTCATCATACTTGAGCTGCTCCATCTGTTACATGGAGGAAATAGCCATCAAATGAGCAAATTAGGGTATTGCTGCTTCCTGACATCCCCAGCCTTCTGGATTTTTGCCTGAAGCTGTCTAACCTCATCAAAAGTGTTCAAACTGCAAATGGATAGTTTCAGATGAAATATGTTGCTATGGAGAAACAGTTGATTCAGCCTTTGGTCCATATACTTGCCTGTGTAACCTAGATGCAGTAAGAGAGAAATGTATAGCTAATACATACAGAGAACACTTGATGGCAGTATTGGTTAAATGATATATCAGAGAGTTGTCAGTCTGATATCTTACTGTTATCCCTCTGTTACGTAAAAGAAGGACTTGTAATAAAGAATCTTTGCTCGCAAGAAAAAGGTTATGTTGTTAGGTCCTCCATATGCATCCTAGATTTCTTTGTGAAATTAGGTTCTCCATATAGGACCTATAGGACTATAGTCCTCCATTTCTTGGTGAAATCTAGACACTGAGCTGCTCCTTGCATGTTCTAGAAGGCTTTTTGCTCATTTTGCAAACAGATGGCAGAGGTCCTTTTCTCTCATCCCAAGCAGACTCGTATCAGCTGTTAAGTGGCATTAGCTGATATTTGTAAACACCATCTATATCTGCCTGAAGTAGTTTATACTAAACCCTTTCTTAGTTTGACACATTTACAAAGTGGTATCATGTAGTATGGTTGTAAAGATGAGGTTTTGGATTTTATCTAGAGTCTCCTTTAGTATTTCTCTTATAAATAATTACTTTGACCAATTGATACTTGATTTTTTTACCTACTCTACACCAGAGAAGTTCAGTGTATTTAATACTGAAGCTGGCTTAAATGATGTTGTAAAAGCCAACGCAACTGTGAATTTTGAGTTCAGAGGCCACTAGGCAACAATAATGCAATGTGAAACCACTCTTAAGATTCCTAGTAGAGTTTAGAAAGTAGGATTAATTTGAGAACATTCATACGTATGGTTTGTTACAGCAAGTATATTACAATATGCATTTCAAGAAATAATTGACAAGAATATGTGTGTATGTAATCACCAGTGTCTGAAGGTCTCTAATGAAAGATTGAGTCAGCAGTTCTTTCCAGGTTCTAAAGTAGGACCTGAAGTAGAATTGGAGATGACTTTCAGTTTTAAATTTATTTTTAAAAGGACTTCTTCAAATTATGTTGGATCCTACTGTTACATCACTCCTACTGGGAAATACTGTTTAGCTCAATCTGTCTGTAAGATCTGAGACTTCCCCAATATGAGTTATTTGCTTTTGAACATTGCATCTTGTGATGTTTTTTTAGCTTAACCTTACAAGTCGTACTTACAAGTTTGCTTTTGTAACAGTCAATGTAAGATCAGGTAACACAGCTAGATAAGCCTGTATGTGCAAAGACACAGTCTGAGGTACTGGAAAGCACACAGCTGGGGGGAACAGTCTCTGGTAGGTGAGTCAACTGAATAGTCCCTCATAATATTTCAGTCAAAGGATAATGATAGTGACTTCAGTTTTTTCAAGAAACTGCTTAGAGGTGTACTTAGCACATTGTCTAATTCTTGGGACTAAATGGAAGCTCAGTTTTGATTTGAAACTGCAAGTCTGTGTTCAGTCATTTTGACTTCTACTAAAGGCTTTAATTTTTTTAAATGTGCTTACAAAATGAGAAATTCATCAACATTTATCCTTTTGCTGGAATATTTTGTGCAACCTGATACTTCTTCATTTAAAAAAAAAAAAAAAGGAAAACCATTAAGAAGATTCATTATCAACACTCAGTAAACTAAGTGAAAAATGACTGATCACTTTTCAAGGCATGGTGGTCGGAAACGGATAGAAATAAATAAATGAAACAATGTTAAGAGTACAAGTTGGGAACACTTTCACTGTTTCTGTATACTTAATGAGTTCATACACAAACGTTTTTATTGCTCTGGAGTCATAGAAAATGGTAACAAAATGCCCCAACAGAAAAATAACATCATCAAAACAGATGCTTTTTTGGTGTATCTGTATCGACTTTTATTAAAGAAAAAGCCACCAGTGTTTTGTGACGGTATCATCAATTTGAAACCTGTGGCTTCATTATTAAAGGTTAATATCCAAACAGTGTGCTATTGTAAATTCTAAGTGTTTTAATGTATAGGTTGTGAAAAGATTTTTATTTTGAAGGTAGTAGATTTTTTCATAATAAGGGTTTCCCAGTTCTTGTTGCTGAAAGCAGCCTAATACTGTTTGTTTTTTTTTTTTTTTTAATAAAGAAGTTAAATCTTATACTTTACTTAGTTTTATCTTGGAGGGTGTATCAGCATCTACTTATTTTTAATGTGAAGTTTTTATTTCTTCAGGTATATTCTATTTGCAGTCATAAACCAATTAAAGCTTTATGATTTAAGTAACAGTATGTTATGTAGCCACTAGTTGTCTTGCTTGCTCTTGCATGGAGCAGAATCGTAGAATAGTTTGGGCTGGAAGAGACCTTCAAAGGCCATCTAGTCCAATCCCCCTGCAGGGGCATCTTTAACTAGATCAGGTCCTCTGCTTCCACTGATATTCCAGTTATGTCTTCCGGAGTCACTAAATAGGTTAGTGAATAGCCAATATAGCTTTTTCAAAATTTAAAGATGATATTAACATACTGTCGAAGAAAACAAATTATGTGTGATAAATACCTGCCATTCCCCTGAAATGCGAGTACATCAGGGTTATGTCTGTTGTATTGATTCAGTTGGCTAGGCAACATCCAAGAGAAAGCAAAGAGTTTTAAGACATGGTCTTTAAATGACCAGTGCTATTTTCCATATTCTTATTCAAGTAGCTTAGCTTTGAAAGACCCTATTCTCTTAAGATGGGCTTTTATCTGTGTGGGTACATCTGTAGTGAGCTGTATCATCACTGCATTTTTAGTGAATTATCAAAGAGGGAAAAAGTATTTAAATTAGGTCTTTACCAAAGCATTATTGAAAAGCTCCAGAACATTACCTCATTTCTAATGCCTGGCAGTCAGGGTTTCTGTGCTTGGGCTTTCTTAGTTCAGCTTCCCTTTTCTTGCACTTTTAGCTAGACAAGACTGCAAATAAATGCCTCATTGTGGTTTCACCGTTTTATCAGTGCGCATCTGTCCAATTTAGTGTGGAGTGTCCCTGTGTATTCAGAGAATAGAATACAGAAGAGAATTTGTTGGGGAGAACAGCAACTTTTATGACAGCTTATGTAGTTTGTCAAAATATCTGTGTATATGGCAATAAATCTTTGTAGCTAATTCTCTCAATTCATTATGCCTAGGTACTGCAAGGGTCTCACTACAGGGGATGATTCTACGAGTTTGCAGGAATTCTTAAGCATAGCCGGGTGAGTTAAGGTTGAACCTCTGTCCTTAACTCGGAATTTTCTTGCTTTTATGGGTTTTAAGTTATTCCAATTACACATTAATATTAACTACATAGAGGATCAACTTTTCAGAAGTGATGGCTGATTTTTTTATTTTTTTTTCCTTTTTTATACCTTCTGTTTTTGAAGACCCAGCCTAAACATACTCCTGGGAGCTGGACTTCTAAAAGGAGTTGAACATGTGTTCTTTGCAAGTCTCAAAACTCCTCCTTGAAAGAAAATTAAAGTTGGTCCTTGAAATCTATAGACATTTTGCACTTTGTTTCTGGCTGTTAAGATAGCCACCATTTAAGATAAAAAAAAAAACAAACCTTTAAAAAGTTGTCCCAGATAAGTATTGACTGCCTTGTATTAATCAAAAAATGAGAACTTAATGCTAAATTCAACACAAATTCAATAAAATGAAAAATTCAGATTAGCATGTAAGATGTCAGTTTCTTTCTGAGCAATTACGTGGCTGTGATCTGCTCATGAAGTTGAACTTCATTACTAGACACTAGGTTCAGAAGCATGTGCATGTGTGTTTGTACACCCAAGTCACCATTTTCCTAAATAATGGCATTTTATATTGATTTTAAGATCAGATAGCACAGCTTCTCTTGGTTTGTTTTTGGTTTGTTTTTGGTTTTTGTGGGTTGTTTTTTTCGTTGGTTTTTTTTTTTTTCCTCCCTGAGTGTAGTCAGAACAGTTACTGCAGCTAGGCCTAAATATTTCTAGGAATCCCAGGATATATTCATTATGTGTAAATGTATTAAAGTAGTTTTTAGAGGTACAACTTAAAACCTACAAATGCAAGAGATCCGGCTGAAACTGTCCCTTAACTTGCCCATTGTGCTTAAGTATTGCAGCACATTGCCGACTCTTGTGAGACTTCTCTGCAGTCCCTAGGCATAATGAGCTAAGGAGAGCATTTAGCTTTAACGAACCACCTGTAGAGAGGTAAATGTAAGTTGCAAAAATCATGTGTATCTATTATCTGCTGTATCTCTTCCAGCCTAATTTATGTGGCTGTCACAAATTTAGTTCTCTTACTTTCAATTTTGGTGCTATGTTGAAAGAAAATGAGATGGGATTTCTAAAATTAATCCCATTGCATTAGTTACAAATACTTGATCCACTCTGCTTACCCTTTCCCCCATATAATGCCTCATACCTTAGAATTGTCTGTTAGTTAAACTGCTGTGGCATTGATTAAAAATAACTGAATTATTTAGAATGTAAGCGAGGAACAAACATATTGAACATTAACTTTTCAATTTCTTCTTTCAAAAGGATTTTTGGACCCTGAAAAGAAGCTGTTTTCCCATCGAATATTGTCAAGGGATGAATGTATTGATCCATTTTCTAAAACTGGGAATCTTAGGTATGTATATGGGTCTTACGCATTAAACAAAACAGGACAACAAAGACAGAATATGCTCAATATAATAAAAATCACTCCCTCTGTACATAACATGTTTATAGTCCTCCTTTATCTGCTTCTTAAATATCAACATGGTCTCCATAAAACTGAGGTGTTAGGTATTGCAGCATTTAATCTAGTTAATGTGTTCTGTGGTAGTAGAACAGTAAGAATTTGAAGCAATGGCATCATGTATTTGCTTACACTTTTCTTGTAGTAACTTAACCATGTTTCCATTTTATTATTCAAGGCTTGTGGTCTTGTTTGATGACTTGTATGTTGCATGGGGTTTTTTGTTTGGTGTTTTTTTGGGTTTGTTTTTTGGGTTTTTTAGTTAAACCAAAATTCTCGTTTGTGGTCAATTCATATTTCAGTGTCTAGTATTCTGGCTTTCAAATATGCTATACATCTAGCAGCTTCTGTGGTCCCATGTTTCTTGAAATTAGGGCATCTAGAGCCTTGAATTAATATTCTAGTCTAAATTCAGGTTCTGATTTTTTTAAGGTTTAAAAAACAAGATTTTTTTTCCCTATAAGGGAGATATATTTAGTATTTCATAAGACTAAATAAAAAATTATTTCCAGCTGACCATAGCAAGTAAGAAGTTTGATTTTTTTGTTGGAGTTTTTTGGGGGGGGGTTGTGTGTGTGTATTTTGGATATTTTTCTCTTTTTCTCTTGATCTGTTTTCATGTGCATGTGTATATAAAGTACTCTACCCCCTCCTCCTCAGTGATGTAAGTATTAGTACTTTTTGCTTCCATTGTCCTGGATTGAATGAGTCTGCTCTTTAAAAAACTGTTCTTTTGTCTTTGCTATATATACGTGTGTATATATATATATGTAGATAGTGTATTGACCATGTATATCATTGGCTTTGGGCTATTAGTTGACCTAAACTGTGAAAACTAGGTTGAAATGTTGTAATGTTTTGTTCTTGCAGAGGTTTGTTGGTTCCTGCTTCTAGCCTCTGGAACAGAGATTTAAAAACAGCTGTTTCCTTTTTCTATTAACTTTAATTAGTAAGCTGATCTACTTGTATCATGTCCTGCAAACATAATTGTAACAAACCAGAACACCAAGAAACTGCTTTCATTGATAGTATTAATTTCTAAAACCGAATTAATTTTATCAACTGATTTGTCTCTTAGAGATCTCTTTCCATGCGGGGATTCAATGGTTTGCATCATTGATGATAGAGAGGACGTTTGGAAGTTTGCGCCCAATTTGATAACCGTGAAGAAATATGTATACTTTCAGGGGATAGGAGATATTAATGCACCTCCTGGACCAAGAGAAATTCAAATGAAGAAGAAAGGTAATTATATATATTTTTTTAAACCACTTTCACAAGTTATTTTTCACCTTTCAAATATGTTTGATGGAAGTCATTGTGGTGATCTTACTAGTATTGCTGTTCCAATCCTATGTTATTGTAGTCAACAGAGTGCTCCTGCAGCATGAGTGCAAGTAGCTTAGTAAAACTTGGCTGTTGTTGTTCATAGCTTTCTTTTTGATGGATGATCACAGCAAAAGGGTGGTACTGGTAAATAGCATTATTGCTGGAGAGCTGATTTGGCAATACAACAAATTCAAAAACAAGTAGAGGAGAGCAATTTCTCTCCTTATTCTCTGTGTAAAATAAGGCACAGAGAAAAATAACTCTTTTTTTCCTCTCTGTAGGTTTCTCCTTCTTGTTCTCCTTCCCTGCCCCACTTCGAAGCAATAGTTAATAAACTCTGTTCTTAACTTAGAGCTGAGAATGAGTATTTTGATCCTTCTTAACCTCCCTGCCTAAATCATGCTGCAGTAGTTCCATTGCCCTGAGGTGTAATCGTAAAACTCATGCTAAAAGATAAATCCTTTCATGTTTGCATAGTTAACAAATAATTACTGATGTCCCCTGTGATTTTTTTTTTTTTAATGGAAAAGCTACTTAAACAGCATCTTTACAACAGTGAAGTTTGATAGGTTTGCCTGTTTTAGTTCGTTCTTGTAATCATTGACACCTAAAGTATCTTAACTTTTGAATAAGCCTCTCAATTCTAAACATAATGATTTCTAACTGCATATGTAAACCGTGTGTTTAAGGAAAAAGAAAATTCAATTTTGATTAAACCTGAAAAAGAGAAAATATGTACAGGTTTTATTTCTATCTTTTCTGTGTTTTAGTAAACTACTCTACAAAACCAGAGGCACTGGATTCAGCAGTGACATCAGCAAAAGATGCTGAAGAAATAAAGAGTGTTATATGTGTAGAAGAGCAAAGCAATGGTCTCAAGAAAACTACAAAGGACTCTTGCACTGCAAATGGAAGTACTTCTGTAAGCAGTGAAATATCTGACTGCGATATGAACTCTCACGATGAAGTCACTGCCCAGGACACCTTAAATGATAGCACTGATCACAAAGTGGACAGTGAGGTCACTAATGATTTGACAAATAGAAAAGAATCCCAGATTTCTTCAGAACAAGATGATAGAACAGCGACAGAGAAGCAGCAAACCCAGGACAAGACAACAAATGACTTGGACTTTGAATTGTCTAGTGACAGTGAAAGTGATGGTGGATTGGATACCAAAAAGTCATCCACTTCTGTGTCAGATAGTGAGAATGAGGAAAAGAGAAGCTGGAAGAAATCCAAACAACCTCTGCAGGATGAAAATTTGCAGAAAGGGAGTTGCATTGATGTGAGTGAGAAAAAAGATGGTCTCATGAACCATTCTGGGGATGCACAATCTCTACCTAGTGAAAATATTAATGACAAAACTGATCTTGAAGCACAAGAAGAAAGTGAACAGGAAAGTCTTTCTGATTTAGGAAATGGGTGTGCAGACAAGAAAGAAGCTGAGACAGAGTCTCAGAATAGTGAACAATCTGGAATTACAATGGGTGAGTCCTTAGATCAAAGTATGGAGGAAGAAGAGGAGGAAGATGATACAGATGATGATGACCATTTAATTTACCTTGAAGAGATCCTTGTGCGGGTTCACACTGATTATTACACAAAGTATGATAAATACCTGAAAAAAGAGATTGAGGAAATTCCAGATATCAGAAAAATAGTACCAGAACTGAAAAGTAAAGTGTTGGCAGATGTAACCATAATATTTAGCGGACTCTACCCAACAAACTTTCCCATTGAGAAGACACGGGAACACTATCATGCCACCGCACTTGGAGCTAAAATTGTGAAGAATCTAGTACTGAGTGCTGATGATCCTGACAAAGCAACGCATCTCATTGCAGCAAGGACAGGTAGGCATATGAGACAAGTTTTCCATCAGCTTTTTTCCTGTTTCAGTTCATTCATGCCTTGAGTTTTGTTTTTATATAATGTACAGGCTTTAATGTAACTGAAATTAGGATTTAAATTAAAGGAAAGTTTCTTCTTGAAACAAGTTAGAAGCCTTTTTTTAAAGGCTTTTTTTCCTTTTTTTGATCAAGTGTGGCTCTTAACTGTTGAAAGGATGACCTGCTAAATAACCTCTGAGATAGCATGTCATGTCTTGCTTCTCGGTTGAGAGTCGGTGATACTGAGTCTTTTGACTGTTAAAGATGTTGAATATAAACTTTAACATTCATTTCAGAGAAAAGCTTATTACGGTCTTGCTGTAAAGTTACAGGAATGCTTGCTTTCTTGGTTTCTGAGATTTCAGCTCTCATGGTTCAGTTTCACTTTGTATGGAATTCAAACAAATTACCTTGAAACTAGAATCTAATGGTAGCCTGTCCCTGCTCCATGTGTAGCCTGTATGTCTTTTATCATGAAGAGACAATATAATTTTCATGTTTTTCCAATTTCAAATCTTAAAATGCTTAATTTCAAAGTTCCTTTGTCTAACTTACACTAGGTGGCTTCTGAATCTAGTTGTACGGAAGTTGCAACTGTTGTATGATGGTGTAAAATTGATAAGATAAATGTAAATGAGACCCTCCCAAACATACACATTTCTCTAGATGAAAAAAGCTGGATAGCATTATGTTAGGGAATATGGCATGTTATAATGAGAAGCAGTTAAGGCTTTTTTTATTTTTTCTTTCCCCTGCTTGTTTTTAGAGTCTACAGTCGGGGGGGGGGGGG